>NC_056748.1:998769564-999046438 GCF_019279795.1 Protopterus annectens
AGATTAACCATTCCAATAACAGAAATCCATGTATTTCTCACAGGCTTACCCCTCATTGTTGACTTTGTTCCATTAAACATTTGTAAGTGTACCTATAAGTATATATTTTTAAATTTTCTGATTGAAATCATGGGGGATAGGTCCTACCTGCATGGACGTCTGGCAAGAGGGCTAGTCACTGCCAGTGGGTTACTTTTTGTTTGCATAAATGAACCTATTAAAAGTAGGGTGAGGAAATTCCCATAAATAAAACTGTACAGATACATTTTGTTTTTCTGTGGTGGGGAAGTGTTGGTCAGGGTGTCATCTTATATGAATACATTATGAAGAATACTTGAAACACCTTCTCTGTGATAACCCATTAATATTTTAAAACACCCCTCAACTCTGACACCACAGGGAAGTGGAACAATATATGTGAAGCAAAGTGACAAAATAGACATCAGGGCATACGGATAAATGAAAACGAATGTGGTATAGTAAGTAGACACATGAGGGAGAGAAAAAAACAATTCACTGGGATAACTGGGTACAAGAAATAATTTCCTTCAAGCTATATCTGATGGTTGTAGGAACAGAAATTACAGAATCATTCCCTGTACTGTGTGAGAATATCACATAATTATGGCAATATCTGCAACTATGTACAATGATAAATGAAATTATTACAGACTAGGACAGGGGCCAGTAAGATCTAGTGAAAAAAAAAAGTTTATTGACCAGGATGTCTTGTAGGATTATGATCTACATTGTGGCTATATAATTTCTCAGGCACATAAATTCCTCATTTGAAGAGTTGTAAAAACAATATGAAAATATGACAAAGTTTTTAAGAGTTTAGCATCATGGGCTACTCCATGATTTGAACACTGTAAGATGAAAAGGACTTCAAAATGTTCTTCCTGATATTCCCTGGGTCAAGGCAGTAAATAAAAAGAGATCCTATCTATGAGTTTGAAAGCTGGAAGCATATCTGGTACTGTTATTTGCTAGCAACGTAACACTCCAAAGAAGGCTGCATTTATATGATTTGGCAATGTGCGATGATATGGCAAGCCTGAGAACTGTTTTAATATTAAGCATGAGTCACTGCTCTGCTATAAGTAACTTGTTCCTTAGGTGACTACCGCACTCAATAGAATAACTAAAGCAACAGAGGAAATAGTGGAAAAGCAACAAGCAATGCGTGCTATAATTTTGAAACAAATTCAATAAATCCATAGTAGATATGAATTTAAAAAATACCATTATTGTCAATGGGACTTTAGCAATGCATTTGGTGTATTCAATTGATATTCATCTTTTAGGAAATACTCGTATTTTGAAGGTCTTGAAAATGCATGCTATTAACTAGAACCCAAAAGTGCAGTTTTGACCTGTACCTTTTACGGTTTTCTAAATATTTCGCAATAAAGATAGGAGAGAATCAAAGCAGTGCGATTGTTTTAGTGTAACATACCATTTTAAAACCTTTCTCATATGAAGCATATAGATTCTCAGCTAGGGTAAATGAGAATTTAAAAGCCATGTCTTTCTTAACTTTTGAGACATATGTAATGATGTCACTTCCTGACCCAATATAGTCATAGCAAAGTTTCAAAAAAATTGCTATTACGTCATTAGCAATGAATAGCAAGTCTGAAGTTTAAACTTTGTGTTGGCTTGAGGCCAAGCACACATCAAATCATAGGGTATTTCACTCAAACAGCATGCATTTTCCACCTTTCATTACTTTTCATTTTATGGCATAAACCACATGTATTACAAATATTTTACTTTCACAGCATGCACAAAACAGAATTTATAAATTAAACCATGCCATTACAGAAGTTAACTTGTCCCATCAATGTGCAAGTTTAGTAACTCTTTGAAGTGCTTTCAGACAAATAATAATTCTCAAGCTTAAATGATAGGATTTAAATAGTTTTATTTATTTATTTATTTTTATTATGTTCATTCTTGTAGACTGGGTTAGTTACATTAGTTTTGTGGCCTCTTTTCAGGGGAGACCAGAAATGGTATTTATCCTTCTAGGGGAAATTTATCCAGAGCATCAGAGAACTTCCCCTACTCTTGGTGGTCGGGGGAAGGATTTGTGTGTTACACATCCTGACTTTCTGTTTCCTGTCCAGGAGCAGAGGCAGCTGATTCAGTTTTGGCTGAAAATGAAGTGAAGGTTGATGAAAATGTAGTTGAAATGATAGAATTGCTACCAGAAGTTTTTTTCTGATGCTGTGGGTGCAGAACAAAAACAGTGATATTGGAAGAAAAGGAGATTGTAGCTATAACAGAGATGGATTCAGATGAAAACTTTCAGAGGAGATTGTTTGAAGGAGAGACAGTTACCTCTGAGAAATGCATAATTACAACCTTCCAGTTGGGAGGGTTGCGGGATGATTATTTAGAAGAAATGGTAAACCAAACTGAACCAGAAAGTGGAGCAGCAATTTCATAGAGTGACATCATGGAGAAAATAGAAGAAGAAAAAGGAGAAGAAGAGACTGTGCTAGAAAAAGGTCAAGAGACAAAAGCTTATGCAGAAACTGTAGGAGAAGGAACAAATAAGAAAGAAGAAATAAAAGAAACAAAAAAGAAGTATGCAGCAGGGTGGCCCGTGCTATTGGACTGCCGGACTGCAGCCCCCTCAACTATAAAATAAAGAAAAATGAAGAAATAAAAATTAAAAAAAATGTTTTAAAAATTGCGGACTTCGCGCGTGTGCACTAGTCCGGACTACTGCTGAGACAGTCTGGAGCATGCGCAGATGTCTCAGCAGCAGTCCTGACTGGGAAACATAAAGAACACAGCTCCCAGAAATCTATGCAGTTTTAAACTGCATAGACTGTCCTGGAGCTCGCTGGGAAAACGCGTCGGGGTCGGACTGCAATGTCAGCAGTCAGGAGTTTGCTGCAGTCTCATCGGGGGAAGGATCTCGCAACGGGCAGGGTCTGGATTGGAGTTTGCTGCAGTCTCGTCGGGGGACGATCTCGTGACGGGCAGGGTCAGATTTGCGCGGGTTTCCATAGGATTTATGGTGGTTTGCGGACAGGGATTTATGGTGGTTTACTACAGGTCAGATTTGCATAGGATGTATGGTGGTTTACAGTTACTACAGGTAAGTGTGTGGACAGGGATTTGGATGTATGGTTTGCTACAAGGTGTGTGTGTGTCTGTGTGTGTCTGTGTGTGTCTGTGTGTCTGTGTGTCTGTGTGTGTGTGTGTAAATGCCCCAGGTCCAATATGCCGGTGGTTAGACTCATGGTGGTGTGGTAGGGAATACCTCAGGCTTGAACCCTGTACCTTGTATGCAGGTGTTAAAGACGTGAATTCCCTACCCACCACCATTTGTAAAAAAATTGCAGATTTTTGCCTCATATTTGATCTGATCTGTTCCTCATAATATCTTTGGTTTGTAAACATTGCAATGCTTGATATTTGATGGTGCAGTGGTAGCATTGTTGCCTCACAGCTGTAGGTTCTCAGGTTTGATTCTTGGCTGGGTGCCTTCTTTGTGGGGATCTGCATCTTCTCCCTGTGTTTGTGTGGGTTTGCTTTTGTATCCTCCCATGTTACAAAGACATGTCTGCATTATTTCTTCCTGGGCCTCTGCTGAAAATTGTTTTTTTGTTCCAAGTCAGACTGTCCTGATTAACAAATGTTAAATAAAATTGACAGGCATTTGAATTTCAGACTTCATATTCTTCAGAAAATACCTAGTAAAACAACTTTTTATTCTAGCAATAAATATATAGTAACACAACCTTTTATTATAGCAATTTTTTAAGTTTATAAGATGCCTATTTGAAATTTGTCCTTATTTTTGGGACTGTAATACCCTGTTATTGGCTTTGTCCAGGTTTTTTGTGCTAAGGTTGACAGCTATGGCAAGAACTGAATTCACTGAATATGTTTGAGGGCTGTATTCCTTCATTACTGGGTTTGTCCAGGTGTTTTGTGCTAAGAGGTTGACAGCTATGGTGAGAACTGAATTCATTAAATGATAGCCATTTAAGTTTCAGTCTTCCTCTCTTTCACAAAGCAGCTGATTTGGCGTAGTGGTATGTTGCTCTTGACTGTTTTGCACAGGGACCTTGGCAGTAAAATGCACGGTGGTAACACAGCATTTTTCTTTCACAAAGCAGGTGATTTGGCATAGTGGTATGTTGTTCTGACTCTTTTGCACAGGGACCTTGGCAGTAAAATGTATGGTGGTAACACAGCATTTTATTCTAGCAGCTTTCCAAGATTATACAAGCAATGTTTAATGTGTCCCTGGCTTTTGCCCTTTTGACCCACCCCAATAAATTTGGCTTTTTCCAGATTTCTTGTGCTGCGAAGTTGAGATGCAGTTGAGTATTGAGTAGATTTTACAAGGAGCTGAGAGCTGCAGGGGAAGAAAAGTTTAGTGCTGATTATGCTAAGTCAGCTCATATTACTAATAGCACAACAGGTTGTGTACTTGCTTTTGATGCAGAAGGTTGTTGGTTCTACTCCCATAAGGGATGAATGTTGCCGTACTGAAAGTTAAGATACTATGAGCCTGTTATCAGTTTGCCATCCATTTCCTATTGCAATATTACTAGCTTATTTTTAATGTAATTTAGGCAATTTATTCCTCAGGGGCATCAGACACTTTATTTTTCGATGAAACCATGAAATATAAAGGTGATTGCTAGCAGCAACCTCTTCATTACAGATTTATTTAACGTGGAATTATTTAGATGACTTTTTTACTACTTTAGAGATTGTGCATATTTACTGATAATGGTGGACTGCAGAATTGTGCATATTTACTGATAATAGTGGACTGTAGAAGTTTGAGTAGACTTTTATGATGGAAATGTTCTGAATTGGGCAGTTTTGTCATTGGTGCATGTGTTTTGTTTCATTGTTTACTAGAAAAATGTTCAAAGCAATAGGAACGTGTATCAAAGAGCACATGTATGTTTCATATGCAAGGGGCCTATGATTTGAAAACAGCCCAGAATTAATCTTTATCTGCCACGGGTAAAATGTAGTTTCTTTGAATGTGGGTTTCAATGTTGTTTCAATGAATGTGAGTTTCAATGGCAGAGAAGTTTTAATGCCAAGTTTGTTTAGCAGATGTCTTAGTGTTTGTGCTGTAAAATGCAAAATAAAACTTTCAAAATTAAGTTCAAATCATCATAGAAGTAAGTCAGTATGCACATTAGTGTTTATGATAAATGGAGTGAAACAGCCAAGTAATGGATCATTGGAATGGCTGCAGGGGGAGGCTCCATTCGACCATGGTTTTGTGAGGGGAAAGGGCGGCAAACTTAGGCAGCCTCAGCTGAACCATACCTCCCAACTGTCCAGATTTTCAAAGAATGAATAGATTTTTTGCTTCTTATTTTTGGTTTGTTCCTCATAAAATTTGTGGTTTTCTGGCAAATGATTTAGGAATTAAGTCACTAATGACACACTGAGTTTCAGACTTCATAACCTTCAGAAAAATGCATGCTAAAGTAAGACCTGTTCTATCAACTGTCTCAGTTTATACAAGAGCAACTTTTAGTACTGTTTATATGTTCCCCCAATATATTTGGCCTTGTCCTGATTTATTGCATTAACAGGTTGAGAGGTACATGCAGATAAATTGCTTTATAGAATTAGGCATAGCCAAACCTCTCAACTGTCCCTGATTTTGGCTCAAAATGTTGCTCTTCCCCTAATGATCCCTCCGCAAAATAGCAATTTTGGAAGAAAACATGGAGGGTTTATAATTAAGAAATAACTGTAATAATCTGTTAGATTACTTTTATTTCAGAAATGCATGTAGATTATTTTATTTTGTCAGCTGCTCAAGTTAGCAGTACTAATATTAAAGTGTCCCTTCTTTGACAGGTTCCCAGCTGTATTGTGTTTCTATTTTATATTTTTACATCACATTTTTGGTCCATTTTTCATAAAATTGTGTTTTTTTGGCAAATTAGTGACAAATCATTAAAGACTGAAGTTAGAAAATAATGATAGTCATTTGAGTTTCAGATTTCATACCATTCAGAAAATTCATACTAATGCAAGACCTTTATTATCTTTCTAAGTTTATAAGAGCAATATTTAAAAAATTGTCCTTATTTTTGGGCCTTTGTCCCATTTCTTTGTATGACTTTGTCCAGATTTCTTGCTCTGAGGTTGAGAGGTATGACAAATGTGTCAGGGCCATCACAAGTCAGCCAGAGACATTTCAAACTGTGACATACTTGTTGCACCCCACTCCCCCATCTAGTGACTCTGGATGTGTCGAAGCAAGGCAAGGAGTAGTTATGCAGTGTAAATGTGCAGAGTATCCCCCCCATCCAAGATAGACACAAGTACTAGAGTGGCTTTTCATCTGTCCTTGATTTTTACAGAATGGTCTGGTTTCTGTCATATTTTTTGTACTGTTGATTTATGCTTATTACTCAAAGGGTCTGTTGCTCTGTGTTTAAGTAGCAATACTTTAATGACCATCACATAAGCTTGGCTGAGATTGCAAGATGCAAGTAAGCTTTAATAAGCATACTGTTAAAGAATTGCCAACATTGAAAGCCTTTCTGTTGCCATGTAGAGAATACTTAACTAGATAATGTATAAGCCTTGGGTATTGAAATGCATATGCCAGTATTTGTAATAAAGAACAGGATTACATTATTTTAAGAGTCTCATTACACTTGGAGGATTACATTATTTTAAGAGTCTCATTACACTTGGAGACTTCCAGTCATCTCTGCAGGCTTTACCCGTAAACAGAATGCCAATCATGTGGTCCATAACCTGTACAGTAATCCTTTTAAGCAATGTATCTTGAGCTTATTTCTTGTTCGCTTTTCATTTTTTACTTTGATCATGTTTTCCCCATAAAGCAAGTAGATGTCAGGCAGTAGGTCTTTTTTTGTAAATATGTAAATATGTAAATAATATGTAATGTATGTATAAATAAAAAAAACCCTACTCTTTTTATCATTGCAGCAGGCTGTAGGGAATCTGCAAGTGTGATCAAGAGGTGGATGTTGAGAAACAGGAGTGACATAGAACATGCAAGTGAAAAGCAAGTTATGGAAAAGAAGATTGTGAGGTCTGATCATGCAGATAGATGTTAGTAAGAATGATGGATGAAGATGAACCTGAAGAGGAAAGTGTGGCATCATGGGCTAATATTGTACAAAAGTGTTTCTCAGATGAAATGCACAAGGATAGAAAGAGTGGGTTGGAAGATGGGATTGAAAAATTGATGTAGAAAGGAAAGGAAAGGCAAAAGGACAAAAATATGCTGCAGTGGGATCTAAACAAACTGAAGTACAAAATAGGTTTAAATGTATGAATTTAGCAAATAAACATTTAGTAAAGCATAACTGAAACTGCTCCTCTCCCTGATCAATAACTTCCCAGCATTGGCTGCAAGAATCCAGTCAACTAGATAAGAGAAGATTCAAATGCCCTTCAGCTGGAGATAAGACTGCTACAGCAATTAGGCATTTGGTGAACACCCTTGGGGCTATGGTAAGACCAAATGGATGGCTTTAGAACTGACAGTTACTGGTTCTGACCCTTAAGTACAAAAATCTCCTGGACTCCTTGGTTATTTTGATATGCAAACAGGGATCTTTCAGATCTAAAGACTATTGCTATGTGCAGTATCCTCAAGATAAGAAAACACAGATTACAGACTGTGTGCAGTGGCAAGCCTAACCACTCAGTGGTGTAAACTATGGCTCTAGGTGAGCAGGTCAAGTTGACTAATGTCACCAAATGGGCATGGGTATTTGCTAATAATAAGTGGGTTGAGGACCTGGCCTACTCTGACCTATGACAGGGACACATGCTAACTGTGGGAGGGATGTATATGCCCCTATTGTCCAGTGTGTGCACACCATAAAACCCAGCAGCCCTAAGTCAACATGCTACTGGCTGGTGTCCTGTTGCCCAGCTTGAGTTACATGGAAGTAAAACCAATCAACCTGCCAAACATGAACTAAGAATTGCTACACTTAATGTAGGTTCACTGACAGGCTGAAGCTTAGAAGTAGATGATATGATAGTAAGGAGGAGGCTGGACATCCTCTATATCCAGGAGACAAGATGGCAGGGCAGTGCAGCAAAACAACTTGCCTGGGGATCCAGAGTCTACAACCCAGGAGGAGGACAGGCTAGAAAGGGTGTGGGAATTGTGGTGAGGGAGAGGATTTAATGTTGTTCTCAGAATTAGTGGTAGACTCATGGCAATCAGATTCAAGCCAAATGATAGGGCAGTATTTATAATCATAGCCTATGATCCACAGCAGGATTCTGATAGTAAGGTAAAGAGCGCATTCAGACAGCAGTTGCAGGACCTACTAGATAAAGCAGGACAACTTGAATTGGTGTTGATAATAGGTGATAATGGGTGACATGAATGCACTTATTGGAGCAGACAGAACAGGATATGAGGTATTGCCTAGTTCCACATGGGTAGGACAACAGGAAAAAAGAAAGAGAAGCCATGCTAGACTTCTGTCTGGCAAATGGCTTGATAGTAGCCAACACACAGTTCAGAAAGAGAGGGGGAGTCACAAGATCACATACAAGAGTGGCCAATATGCAACTCAGGTAGATTTCCTCCTATAAGGAAAGGGCAATAGGCTAGAATCAGCAATTGCAAAGTCATCCCGGGTGAAAACACTCAGACATCAGAAAAGGCTCTAAGGTCAATTGAGATCAGGCTGAAGACCTGGAAGATGACTGGAGAGAAAGTACAACTTTTCATGGAATTACTCCAGGCTGTAGCACCTCAAGAAGAAGAGGAAATAGATGAAGTTGAAGAAGAATGGCAGCATCTCAAAACAGCATGTGTGAGGACTAAAGAACAGATTATTTGGCCAAAATAAGGTACCTAAGTAAAGCTGGTGGTGGAATGCAGAAGTCCAAGAAGTCATCAAAAGAAAGAAGGAGTGCAGGAAAAAGTGGTAGATAGAAAAGACAGACCAGTGTAGGAAGGAATACTGGTTGGCTAATAAAGAGGCTAAGAAATTAGTTGCAATAACAAAGAACAAAGCATCTGAGGCACTCTACCAACTTCTGTAAAGTGACTCAGTAGATGGCACAAAGAAACTATATCAAGTTGCAAGGTAAAGGCAGCAAGATAAAGAAGATAGTCTGACACCCTTCATAATGGATGCTAGCAACAACCTGTTCATGAGTCCACAGGACATCAAAGACAGAGGGAAAGAGTACTTTTAGCAGCTTATGAATGAAAGAAAACCCTACAGAAGTTGTACAGCTCCAGACACAGTCTACGATGGGAGAAAAGAGGGAGCCCACTGCAGAAGAAGTAAGAATAGCACTAAGGAAAATGAAATTAGGGAAAGCAGCAGGCTCAGATGAGGTCACAACAGATATGATAAAGATGCTGGGTGAGATAAGAGAAAAACATCCCCTGAGGGTACTAATAGCAGTGTGGAGAAAAAGGCATAGCAAGATGACTAATATAATAAGCATACTAGTGCCAAAGTTCAAGAACAAAGGGGAAATTCACAACTGTAGGCAGTACAAAGGTATCAAACTCCTGTCACATTGCATGAAAGTTCTGGAGAGGTTGGTTGATAAATGAATATGCAGAATAGTAGAAAGTTAGATGGGAGATGAGCATTTTGTATTTAGACCAATATGCAGCACAACTGACCTGATGTTTGCAGTGAGTCAGATAGTTGAGAAGAAACTAGAGATAAGGAAAAAGTACAACTGGGCATTCCAAGACTTGCTGAAAGCATATGACAGGGTCCCAAGAAAGCTGATTTGGACAGTTCTGCAGTAGTTCAAAGTCACAGAAACATAGAATTAGTGGAAGCTATGTACAAAGACACAATGACTCAAGTACAAACAGTCTTCGACCTCACAGAGGAATTCCCAGTGGGAATGGGTATGCATCAGGGTTCATCTCTGAGCCCACTGCTATCCATACTGGTGATGGACTACATTAGTAAACAGGTTGGTGGAGACAGATCAGGAAAGTTGCTGCATTCAGATGATGTGGCACTACAGGAAGAATCTGAGCAAGAACTTTAGCAAAGGATAGAGAAATGAATACAAAACTAAAGGCACATGGGATGAAAATGAGTAAAGATAAGACAGCTGTAATGGCAGCAAATGGGGATCAGGAGAAGCTAAGAACTGCGATAGAAGGGAAAACAGTGGAACAAGTTAACAACTTCAAGTATCTGGGAGGGGTGGTTGAGGAGAAGGGAAGTCTGAATAAGGAGGTCAAAGCAAGAATCAGAGTGGCTGCACCAACTGGCATAGATTGACAGGTATAGTATATGATAGAAGAATGCCAAAGAAACTGAACATTAAGGTATACGAGACAGTAGTGCAACTAACACTACTGTATGGTACAGAAACCTGGGCAGTAAGGGCAGAGCAGATGAGGAAGCTAGAGTTGATGGAGATGAAGTACCTGAGATGAGTGGTAGGATGCACATTGTGGGGCAGACAAAGAAGTATGATTATAACAGCAAAAGCCAAAGTAGCTCCAATTGCAGAAAAGTTCAAAGAGAAGAGATTATGGAGGTTTAAGCACATGTGCAAAAAAGCAGAAGACAATCTGGTGAAGAAGATTTGGGACAGACAGGAAGAAGGCAAGAGGAATCAAGAGCATCAAGCAAAGAGGTGGATTGGCTGCATGATAGAAGATCTGCGACAGCCAGGCATGAGTGTCAAAGAAGGCAGGGGAGTGGTATTGAATAGACAGAGTTGGCAACAGTTGACACAACCCCATATAGAAAATGGGAAAGGGGGGTTGATGATGATGATGATCTTTCAGATCTATAGAAGACATCCAGTCTCCCTATTGCAAGCATGTGAAGACTGATTGCACTGTGCCCACTTGATACTGTTTTTCTTACATACTGATTTAGGCCACTTAGATCTAATTTAGGTCAAAGTCCTTTATCTTCTTGGGCAAAAAAGTGAACCTTGAATAAACTCTGAATCCTCTGTGGTATGGCAAACCTCTTGGATTATTTTATTTTAGTTTCATTTTTTAAAGGAGGCTTGCTACCTGTGGTTTGACTGTTTGCCTTTAATAATGTGGGATACATATTGAAGGGAAACAATTACATTTCTTAAGACAGATATCTGTGGAACAATGTTGGTGTACCTTTGGGAATAAAACCTGAACAAGTAAGAGCTTTCATACATATAGGTTCAGAATCTTTTTGTGAAATTACATTTAAAAACTATGAAAGGGTGGAAAATTTTGTAATTGCTTTTAAAGATAAAAACAAGGGAAAAATTATTTACTGAAATGTAAAGTTAAACTGCAAATTAGGACATCTGATCTGACTGAGATGAATTAAAAGTGTTCTTTAAGGACAAATGTAATGAAATACAGAAAACAGTGGAATTGGGAAGGGAAATAATTGTTCTTTTAAATACAAGAATTGGATTGATTGTACTTTTACCAGGTGATATTAATGTGAATGGAAACGGGAATGTTGATATAGTGGGGGCAACCAAAGATGTGTTTTCTTTGTGATGCATAGAATCATTTAATAGGGAAATGTAGTAAAAGAAAATGTTATCAATGTGTGGAAACTAGACATATTGATAATTGTAAAACACTATGCAAAAAATGTAAAAGTACTGAATATTTTTGGTTTAACTGTGATAGAAATATTAAGGAAAGTGAAGAAAGAAAAGAAGAAGAAATATTAGTGGGGAAGAGGTTTCTGAAAAAAAAAGTTATATGGTGTAGGTGCAAAATCATTTTGAATTTTTAACTCAGGAAGATGAGGGGGTAGGAGAGAGTGAAAAAAGAAGAAAAGTAAAGGTTCATTAGGAAACAGAGTTAAAAAAATAAAGAAAAATTTCAGCAAAAGTTGCAAAAAAGGGAAAGGGTTAGTTTGATAAACAAAAAAGGACACTATTAATTGAGGATTGGTGTCTAAAACAAAAATGTAATGTAATATGTCTGCAGGATGCTAGATTTTTGGATGACAAACATACCTGTCAACTGTCCAACTTTTCGCCTCATATTTTTGGCCTGTTCCTCATAAAATGTGTGGCTTTCTGGCAAATCACTGGGAGGATCTGAAGACTGAACTCACTAAATAATGACATACATTTGAGTTTCAAACTTCATATCCTCCAGAAAATGTATGTTAACACAAACCATGATATTCTAGCAACTTTCTAAGTTTATAAGCGCAGTATTTAATAACTGTCCCAATTTTGGGGCCTTTGTCCCCCCATTTTGTCAGGCTTTGTCCAGAGTTCTTGTACTTAGAGGTTAAGAGGCATGAGAAATTGAAAAGACAAGTTGAGAGTATATGATAAAGTGACATAAGATGGCGTTTTAGGGAAGATGTTTGTTCTGGAGTTGCAATTTTGATTAAAAATATCAAAATATTAGATGTAATAATAATCAATCCAGGAACAATGGTTATATGTGATATTAAAAATGGAGACTGATTTGTATATATGCATATACTCATATTAAGAAAATGATTAAATTGTTTGAAGAATTTGTAAAGTTTGTTTTGATTAAATCAAATATAGTTATAGAGGGAGATTTAAATTGCAATTTAAGAAAGATAAATGGTAAGATAGGAACAGATGTTAAAGCAATAAGGCAATTGATAACTTGTGGACAATTGGTTTAAAGCAAAAAAGAAACTGCATGTAAAAAGGAAATGTAAAGACTGAATAGATTATTTTAATTATTCTGATAATCTAAAAGAAAGAAATGGTAAAATAAAAGAAGCATTTTCTCACATCATTTATGTATAGAATCTGAAATAAACAGAGAATAATATATTAAAAAGGGAAAATGAAAGCTTTAAGAGGAAAAATTCAGGATACTGATTTATATAAAAATTGTATGGAAAAGTTATGTGAAGATCATTATACTATGATTATTTTTTATTAATATATTGAGAAATGGTGGTTACAGTACAAGGTAAGATATATAAAAAATATTAGTATGGAAAAATATTCTAGGGAAGAAAAATAAATAAATATCAAGAGGTTGTGAGAGATTATGAAAATAACTTAAAGAGAAAAAAGAAAGAAAAAAGAAAATGATATATATATATATATATATATATATATATATATATATATGTAGAATTTAAATAAGATTCCTAAATTAATAGAAAATCAAATATTTGTAGTATTTAGTAAAATTCCAGATATATTACCTTTTTGTGAAAAAGTAAAGAGAGAGAAAGGAAAATAGATTGTATAATTGAAGAAGGAAAAGAGAAGACAAATATAAAATATATGTATGAAGTTGAACATTTTTTAAAGGAACATATTAAAATAAACATATGATAGAAGGATTTTTGGGGCATAATAAATGTCAAAGAAGATGAAAATCAAGCATTAGTTTAAGAAATTGAGTTGAAATAATTAGATAGGGTATTAAAAGGAATAAAAAAGATAATGTGCCAGGACCAGATGGAATTACTCGTGAATTTTATAAAAAAAAATGAATGTAGATATGAAGAATGTTTTGTTGAAAGTGTTTATTTTTTGTTTAAGTAATGGCATTCAAGATAAAATTGTGCATGCAGGATTAGTAAAATTGATATATCAAAAAGATGAAAAGATCTATAACTTTAAATAATGTGGCTTAGAAAATTTTGATCAAAATAATTCCATTTAGAATGAAAAAATTAATTAATAAATTAACATAGGGGATTGTGTAAAATAGTAAAGATTTATTAATTTTAGCTAAAGAATTAAGAAGTACAGTAAAAGAGAAAAGTGATGCAAAAATTAATAGCATGTGTTATAGAAAAGGCATATAATAGAATCTGTCATAATAAGATGTTTGAAATATTGGAAAATATGGATTTCATAGTAATTTTATTAATTAAAAAATGTATATACTAATTTATGGAATAGAATTATGGTTAATGGTTGGTTTATTCAGGAAATGCAGGTTAAAAAAGGAGATAAACAAGGATATCCATTACGTAGTGTTATATTTTTATTATTAATAAATGCCATAATAGCTAAAGCAGAGACAACTATTAAGAGGAATGTTTAATTTATGAGTCACATATTAACATTCCAATGTATTTAACTTATGCAGATGATGTTATAAAAATTGTAAAGAATAAAGGACGGGTTAGGGAAGCAATGTGGGACATGGGTATGTGTAGTAGGAAAGTAGGATTAAATATAAAGAAAAATGTAAAGAATTCATCCATACTGTTAGGAATTTGGGTGTTTATTTTTCTAAAAAAAGAGATAAAGTTGTTAGGTATAGTCTTTGGTAAAGAAGAAAGAAATAAAGAAATATGAAGTGAGAAGTTAAAAGAAATAAAAATTATATTTGAACAATGGAGAATTTTTAAATTATCCTTTAAGAATAAGGATTATTGTATTTAATTCATACCTCTATATTAGGAAAACTAGCCCCCGGATTCACTAATCTGCTATGCCGGACTAAACTAGTCCTACATGTAAGTGGCAGTTTAAGAGGAGGATGGCAGCGTGCCATGCATAATAATGGTGCGCCACCACAGCTCCAAATCCTACACTGAGCGTGGATGAGTGCAGAGGGTGTGTCTGAGAGCAGAGCTCTCAGAATAAACACGCCCCTGCAAAGTAGAACAGAGGAAAGTGTAAATAAATGAGGGAAACCGCTCATAGGTGTCCGCATATCTCAACCAACAGTCCCCATGTGTTCAACAGCAACAGTACATTGAAATAAAATGAAGAAACCCTTGTATTTATTTTTTTAAAACATCAAGTATAGCTAATCGTATGTGGGTTTGCCCATCGCTTAGCTACGGTTAAAGCTGAAAAGGCTGAAGAGGATAACAAGGAATATATATGCAAATGAAGCAGCACAGTAATAGTGGAGTGGTTAGAGCATCCGCCTAACGAACAGGCATTCCCGGTTTGAGTCCCACTGCAGCACATTTTTTCCATGTGAAAACTGTATATGAAAATATATTTACATCTT
The DNA here is from genome assembly GCF_019279795.1 of Protopterus annectens. Taxonomy (NCBI): domain Eukaryota; kingdom Metazoa; phylum Chordata; order Ceratodontiformes; family Protopteridae; genus Protopterus; species Protopterus annectens. Next base: position 998,784,518 of record NC_056748.1, read on the forward strand.
TATGCCGTATAACCTACATAATAACTTTTAAATGTGAACTGGAGTACTGCATGAAATGCACATGTGAAGTGTCAGTGTCATAATGAATAAGGCACAAGTAAGCAGGTTTAAGCACAAATAAGCAGTAGTAAGCATGTCTAAGTGAGTTTGCGCAGAGGTAAGCATTGCCTACACAGATTAAGCAAATTAAAAGCTGAGTGTAAGAAACTGTATCCGGGGGTTAGTAGTGCTTACCATCATGCAAACCCATGCAAACCTGCTTACAACCTCTTTAAAGTGCCTTAATCACACTGGATCCAACAGCCCATGTTCTGCCCCGCAACAAAATAAACTGCCTCTGCAAGGCTCATACCCTGGACCCTGTACACTATAGTCACAGTAGTTAACAATTAAGCCATCACAGCAATAAATAAGCGAGATGAAGGCCATACATACACCCACATGGATTTAGATATATATATATATATATATATATATATATATATATATATATATATATATATATATATATATATATATATATATATATATATATATATATATATATATATATATATATATGTGTGTGTGTGTGTGTGTGTGTGTGTATGCAGACATATACATATCTATATATATATATATATATATATATATATATATATATATATATATATGTATGCAGACATATATATATATATATATATATATATGTGTGTGTGTGTGTGTGTGTGTGTGTGTGTGTGTGTGTGTAGATATACACAGATATATAGCTATGATAGGAAACAGCACGAATGACATATGTTCACAGGCTATGCCAATGGAAGTGAGGGGCCCAAGCAAGAATCATGTAACACGTAGCATGACCTCCTCCCCCAGCCAGACAGAGGAAACATACACACAAACCCACAAACAATGTAAATAGTCCACTGCTCCCCAGACCACAGGCAGGATACAACCAGGGGGGTACAAAGTGGACCCATGAAATCTAATCTTGGAACACAGACAGGAGCATTCCTTGCAGGATATCCCAAAAATTGACATATTATGGGCGGAAGCTGGTGAGATGACCATTCTGGCCAGGGTGTGTACATACCCGGAATACAAGGGTGGGAAAGCCTGATGACCCATGGGTCGAGACAACGTACAACATGGGTCCCGTGAAGTGGAGAGTGGGCAGCGTGTAGTGGTGTGTTCAGACCTGACATGTACCCAGAGTAAGGATGGGTGCTGTAGAGGAGATGCGGGTGGGGGAACTATGGATAGCTAGTTATGGGTCTAGGAGTGCAGGTGTTGGCTGAAGTGGGTCTACATGGACAGCCCCAGGGATGTAAGCAAAAGTGTTCATTGGGTAGAGGCTTCACCCAATGAGCAGTCACACCCGCTACGAATTCCACTGCAGCAAAGTCTAATCTATATGGCAAAGAACGGAATAACCAGATGTAGATGTATATATGTAGAGGTATGTGTGTGTATATCTACCCATAGCTACATGGAGATATACCTCTCCCGCTCCATAGTACAAATGTATACATACAGAGACAGAATACATATACATACCCACATACAGATATATACATATGCAGACACCCATGCACCCATATGTCGTTAGATATATATATAGACAGCAGTATATAAATATATACATGTATGCATACATATACAGATATATCTATATATAGTAATGTAGATATATATGTATATATATATATATATATATATATATATATATATATGTGTGTGTGTGTGTGTGTGTGTGTGTGTGTGTGTGTGTGTGTAAATATACACATGTATATAGCTAGGATATGATACAGCAGTTATTAATTACATATGTTCACAGGCCGTGCAAATGGGAGTGAGGGGTCCAGTCAACAAACGTGTAACACGTAGCATCAACCCCCCCCCCCCAGCTAGACTGGTGAAACATACAGACACACAATAAAAGTAAACACACCACTGCTTCCCGGACCACAGGCAGGATACTACCAGTGGGAGAGACCTGCCAAGTCTACTCTTGAAACAAAGACATGTATGCCCCTTGTGGGACACCCAAAAAGTCAAACATATTTGGGTTTCCTGCCATTACACCACTGTCAAACGGCAGGCCATGCATGTTCCCAGTGTACAAGGTAGGGGAAGCCTGATGATCCATGGGGCGGACAACATACATGATGGGTCCCAAGAAGTGGGGCGTGGGTACAGTGTACAGGTCTGGCCAGACCCAACCTGCACCCGGAGTAAGGAAGAGTGTCGAAGAGGATGTGCAGATTGGGAACTATGGGTATGAAATTATGGGCCTAGCTGAGCAGGTGTTGGCTGGAGTGGGTCTATGTGGACCGCCCCAGGGATGTAAGCAATAGTGTGCATTGGGCAGAGTTACCGCCCAACGGACAGCCACTCTTGCTACGTGTCCCACTACAGCACAGTCTATTGTACATGACAAAGAACGGAATAACCAGATGTAGATGTACAACTGTAGAGGTGTGTGTGTACCCATACCTACATGGAGTGAAACCTCCCCCTCTCTGTAGTACAAATGTGTACATACAGAGACAGAATATAATTAAGCACCCACATATAGATATATACATATGCAGACACCCATACATCCATCTGTCATTAGACATACATATATATATATATATATATATATATATATATATATATATATATATATATATATATATACACATACACATACAGATATATACATATATATGTATATAGATATGTAGAAATATATATGTATATATGTGTTGGGAGTTAGGAGGGTGGCCTAATGGTTAAGGTATTTGCCTTGCAAACACAAGGTACAGGGTTTGAGTCTCACAAGGGATAATTGGTTAGGCTTAAAAATGTCTTGCAAGGGCAGTTAGCCTAGTACTAATCAAAAGAAAAACTATAATCTAAGTGTAAACATACACATATAGATAGCTAGGATATTAATTGAATTATTTACAGCAGAGACCCGGGGAGAAAAGCTCCTCAAGACTAGAAAACAATTTGTGAAATAGTAGTATACAGCATATATATATATATATATATATATATATATATATATATATATATATATATATATATACATATATATATATATATATATATATATATATATATATATATATATATATATGATACACCAGTTAAGAATTACATATGTTCACAGGCCGTGCCAATGGGGGTGGGGGTCCAATCAACAAACGTCTAACACGTGGCATCAACCCACCCACCTAGACAGGTGAAACATACAAACACATGATACAAGTAAACACACCACTGCTTCCCAGACCACAGGCAGGATACTACCAGTGGGAGAGACCTGCCACATCTAATCTTGCAACAAAGACATCAATGTCCCTTGTGGGACACCCCAAAAATTAATGATAATCAGAATCAGTCCCTGTAATGATTTATCCAACCAGGCTGTGTATGTTCACGGACCCGTAGGTTGTACAAGCCTGATGACCCATGTGTCGAGACAATGTATGACATGGGTCCCGACACGTGGTGAGTGGGCAGTGTGTAATGGTGTGGTTAGACCCCACCTGCACCCACAGTAAGGATGAGTGCTGTAAAAGAGGGTCAGGTGGGGGAACTATGGGTATGCAATTATGGGCCTAGGCGTGCAGGTGTTGGCTGGCACAATTGTATTCGGACCGCCCCGGGGATGTCAGTAATACTGCGAATTGGGCAGAGCTTACGTCCATACCTCTCAGCCCCTAAGAGCTAAACCACTGGACAGAACCTAAACCGTTGGGGGAACAAATAGGGACAGAAAGCACATATTCCACTTACAACCTTAGAAAGTTGATAGAATAATAGGTTATGCATTAGCATGATTCGTCTGAAGGCTGTGGAGTCTTAAACCCAATTACTTGTCTGTATTTAATGGCATCAGTTCCCACGTATTTGCCAGACAGGTGCAGATTGTAAGAGGAACACAGCAATATTATGAAGCAAACTCTGGACAGGCCACTGATTCTGTACAGTCGACAGGCATGCTTACACCTAACGGGCAGCCATTCCCGATATGGGTTCCACCGCAGCACATTCCAGTGTACATGGCAAAGTATGGTATAACCATATGTGTTGTTGCATTACCCACTACACAACACCTATGAACACATGGTCGCAACACCCCACTGTAGGCATGTAAGCCGATGTAATAGGCATCACAAGGTATTTTTGAAGTCCTCACCCCCACCTGGGGGTATGAGTGTCCAACGCAAACACCAAATGCAGTGCATATGTACTGGTGTTGTCATAGACAACATGGCCAACTGTGGACCTTCCCTGCCGCCATCCTACACATCCCTGGATAATCACCCTACTAACATCCCCCTTTGTGCCCCATGCACACCACATACCTATCAGCCCCTGTTCCATTCCTATTAATGTCTATGGGTACATGTAGATGACACCCTCTTCCCCCACTATATTGCCAGTATCTGGAACCCCAACCCACATGTAGTATCACAGCTGTCCTACAGGACACATATAACTAACACATGAAGGAACACCACAAGCACATCTGGCGCAGCACAGGCTCACCACCTTGCGAAACCCCCCCACCTCACATTCTATACCACTACATCAACTAGTGATACCGACACCTCTTGTCCTGCCTCGCATACAAATCCCAACATCCAGCATATCTTCCCTATTGCTCCCCATCCAATTATAACTATGGGCTACTATACAGTTACAATGTCACCCCAACTACCTACCTACCTACCTACTCCTTAGCTATTCACCTCTACTCTACCACACAGGTATGGAATAACTACACCCACCCCGAATACCTGCATGTAACCTATCCTGACCTGTGAAACAGGAATCCAACCTCACCTTAAACTGACCTTTGTCAACAGTCATACCTGACGTGTAAACCTGACCTTAGCATGGATAATACTGATAGTTTAACGTAAACTAAGCATGATTAATGGGGGACGTAGCTATGTTATGTCTGTTACCCTCTATGAATGTGATCACCCCACTATTAATTGGGAGACATAGCTGGGGTCAATGTGGAGCTCTACACCTCAGGTCACCGCTAACAACGGACAAGCATACAGTCCGAGTGTCCCAGTTGACAGATGTGAACAAAAAGCATGATGTTGCGCATTTGTATGTGGGAGCAAGCGGGTGTAAGCCTGTTTGGCTGCCGGTATGCGAGTACCACACTGGTGAAGCAATGTAGAGACTAAATGAGGGCAAGATGCCGCAACCAGAGGTCAGTAATGCTGTGCTTCATGCAAACAAGTGCATACCCACCTACAAATGTTTTACAGTGCCTTACTCACTCTGTAGCCAACAACAGTTGTTGTGGCCATTAACAAAATAATCTGCACTGCCAGGTTGCACCCCCTGACCCTGCACACCATAGTGGACATGAGTTTCACTAAGCCATGGCGGATACACATTCAGCTGCTGTGATCACAAACACATCATCCAGCGTAGGCATCCAACAGTATAGGACATGTATATAAGTGTGTAAATTAATACCAGAACATGTGTCCATTGCTCAATCACAGTATTATGAGCAGTCTATGTACAGCACAGAACAGTGCCTGTCCAATCATACTGTGAGAACAGTAGTCCTGCATAATACCGAAGGGAATAATGATATACGGTGCACACCATGGGGGCGTGTGAGCATGCTTCATGCACAGTATGTCACACCTGGGGTGTTGGTACCATGGAACCGGGAGATGAGGCTGGCCAGGTACATGAGCAAACCGCTGCTACACAATACCCTGGCAGGATGCTACCAGTGAGAGAAACACTGTAGACCAGCTAGGTCTACTCTTGACACAACAACAGGTCCATCCCTGGCTGGATGAACCAACAGTTGTGGGTCACATCGATGTCACCACCAGTATCGGAGGAGGATCAGGGGAAGGCTGGTATGTAGGTGGACTAAACGGATGAAGAGCCTGCAGATGCTTAGGTGGGAACAGTATACTGGAGGTGTACCGAGACGTGCAGAGAGGGAAATGTGTGGAGGTGTAGTATGGCAGGGCTAGCAACTGGGGAATGGATGGATGCTGTGTACATGGAGCTTCGGGGCCAGGGGAAGAGAACATGGGTATGTCATTATGGTAGACATATGCAAATGAAGCAAAATGAAGCAAAACAGCAATAGTGTAGTGGCCAGAGCATCCGCCTAATGCGCACACATTCCCGGGTCGAGTCCCACTGCATCATATCCTATTTTCCATGTGATATCCGTATGTTAACTTCATTGTGCTGTATAACATACTAAGTAACATTTATATTTGCACAGGAGTACTGCCTTAAATGCACATGTGAAGTGTCATACTGACCAAGGCACTAGTAAGCATGTGTAAGCGCATAACAGCAGTAGTACACATGGATATGCAGTTGTAAGTGTGTATGTGTGGGGGTAAGCATTGCCTACGTAGATTGAGCTAAGTAGATGCTAGCTGAGTGTTAGGTAATGCAACCCGAGCTTAGCATTGCTTAGCTTTGCGCATACACGCTCACACTCGTGTAGGACTGCTCAAATGTCCCTAACTCACTCTGTATCCGACAGTTGGTGTTCTGCCCTGGAACACAATATACAGCCTGTGGAAGGGCCACACCCGGGATGCTGCACATCATGAACTACGTGATTTACCATTAAACCATGACAGATGTACATAACCACTCATTTCACATACATATCATCCAGCACAATCAGTCAACAACACAGGGAATGTAGTAATAACACACCACACAACCTCTTAATGTATGAATCACTGACATAGTACCATAATGTGGGTACATATAGGGATATCTGTCATATCCTGCTCTAATACACTTCAAACGTTGCAAGTTACACAGTTATATGTGGTAGAACAGATATATCGCTGGAGATGATGCATCTGAAACACGTATGTGTCTGCACGAATGACTGACCTCAGTCCTAAAGTCATCCATGTCAATTGCCAAGAGAATGAAGTACAGGCCACACGTATAGGCCGAACATGCATGGACATATGGACAGCTATTCATCTGTTAATGTAGAGAGATAGACAGCTATAGGTATATATATATGTGTATGTATGACTCACAAATAACCATTTAACAGCAATCGTACAGAGATAGATTGATATGTTCAGTGTATATATATATATATATATATATATATATATATATATATATATATATATATATGGATACATATACATAGCATGGGGGTGTAACATGTGTACTTATGCAGACATACATAAAAAAAAAAATATATATATATATATATATATATATATATGTATATACAGATAGACATGTGTATATGATTTCCACATGGGAAAGGACTCCTGGCCCACTCCCTACTACATAACAGACCATGAGCACAGTTAATGGGGGTGGGGGCACACATGAGGGACACCTGTTAATTACTGCAATGTAACCCCCCAGCCCTAATGGATATGCTGTGCAATCCAATATCCAGCACATGCACTACTTGACAGCAGAACCCACCACAACACAGCTAGAATGCTCCAACAGTTATCCATGTCACCTGTACATGTCAGGCCAATATCTGTAACATATCATGCAGAAATACCATTGTACCATAGGGAATGTACTGTGTTGAAGGGCTACACATTACAATGGTACAGATATGCACACACATCCATGCATTGACAATCATGTGCAGGTATATATATATATATATATATATATATATATATATATATATATAAGATATATGGGTACATACACGTATACACAGACAAAGGGTATTAGTAGTCATACATGTGTAGCAGTAGTGTGGACGTTCTGGTTGCAATGTATATCCCCAGCCACAAGCCCTGTAACCGGTACCTGTGACGTCTGGTGTGGCAACCAGCCCCACAAAGGGGATACTTACATTGCACATATACCCACACACAATTCAAGGGACATGACATGACACACAGGTATATATACACAGACAACCTTTATTTGTGTACCATACAATAATGTATGCCATTACTGACAGCACATGGATGTTGATGTATATAACCAGTGATGGATGCAAGGCCCACACAAAACAGTCGATGCAGACAGTGCGGATATATATCATACTACGGTGTCCAGGCTAAGCCCTTCAATTCATACAACAGTTGACAACGGATTTGCCTGCACTATACATAACAGTCAACAATATCAGATGTAGTTCAGCAACTTCCAATTACACCCTGTAGTCAAGGCCTTGGGGGACATTCATTACTTGTGGTAATGTCAATGTATCTGTCACATGTATGGTCCCTGGCCAACAAATGTTGTGGGTGTCCACACTATGACTGGGATGATAGTAGGAATGCTAGCAGTGGTTAATGATAGGCCATTACCTAACAACCCATACCCGTATCACAGCAGGACAAAGGCTGCCATATATGTGGAGGACAAAGGCAGGAACACAGGGCCATACCCGCAATATTGCAGTAACACACCCTGGAACATGCTGGTGTTACAGGATGTGTTGCAACATACCTTTATGCAGGAATATGACATCAGCAACACAAATGGATATAGCCATGTACTGCTAGCATGTAACACACACACTGCCAGTTTAATATCCGACACAGGACCTGTGTGGTGGACAGACAACACATGATAGGCACACCTCTGTCAAGCTAGAGGATAGGCCCACAGTAGTGAGCTATGCAGACAGACTGCAGTCCAAGGTAAACTAGTATGTACACACACACACACACACACACACACACACACACACACACACACACACACACACAAAAACACGCACACACACACACACCCTGTAACAGCAGTACTATGCAAAGCATTACACCACTCTACTCACAGTCTGTCTGTATGTCCTGATCTTGCTACATTTATGTGACTGCCCTGAGTGTGCAGGTTCTCCTATAAGAGGTATTGCTACCTGCTGTCTGTAACATTGATATCCACACACAGGAAGGATGTCCATCACACAGAGAATGTACAGGGAAAATGCCCACATGATGTAGGTATTCATAGTGGGTGGTTGCCATGACAGTGGTAATTGGAAGTACTACACATGTGTACTCATATATATATATATATATATATATATATATATATATATATATATATATATATATATATATGGCTATCTGGATACGTACATGTCCATACCGTCCCACCATATGTCCTGGACATGGAGTGTAGCCCTACCCCAGCCCCTATAGTCCCAATGTAGTAGTGCAGAGGGATGTCTGGTATGTATAGCTGGTATATTAATAGACATTTGCTACTGTCATTGGGATTGCTGTCACAGACATGGTGTGTATGGAAGGTAACATCTGCTCATAACATGTGTGCCATTGGCTACTAACAGACATCCTAAGGTTATCATGGTACAGTACCTGCATATATAGCAGGCTCAACAGCCATGTCACAGCAGAGGGTAGGATACACCTGTGTGACAGTCCATAACCACAACCAATGTGAACACAGCTACAGCCACATTTGGTATGCTAGCATAATAGTACAGTATATGGACTATCTGTCCTACACCATCCTCAGAAGTGCCACTCACAGAATGACCCTACATATACTGGGCTGCTACACAGTCCAGTCTGATGGCTGTCTGTGGTATGGGACATGTGTGTGTATGGCCCTACACACATGTAAGGTAATATGGCACCATACAGTGTGGCAGCATGTAACAACAGATAGAAGGGGAGCTAGAACAATGACATCTACCACAGTCTGTACACAGACCATAGTACATATTAACAATACACACACTGCCGACATTCACCATCACTACACAGACCTCAGTACTGTACAAATATCCACAGGATTTCCAGGGTATGGCAGTAAGTGTAACCCCTACTGTACATGACATGTGTAGCACTCTGGTATATCACTGGCATGTTATCAGATATGTTGACACTATTTACGGTGTACAGCACATATGTACCACTTCATGCACGACATATGTACAAAGGTTGACAGAGGTGTGACTGACAGCACATACACAGGGCTAGTATAGACATGTTGCTGTGATACCCTCATTAATCTACCATTGTAACAGGGTTTGTTACAACATATGTCTAATAAGGGATATGTAGTCAGTAACTGTCACGGCCTTCACCATCTACAGACTGCAATCCTCACAGTACCTTCTGCATTCCACAGATAGATGCATCGTGGCTAACACATAACCCCAAAGGCACAACACTGCCCAATCTGCAGATGAGCCTGCAGATGGGGATTCCTGATATACATGGAACTGACATGGCAGGTGTTGCGACATGTATGACAGGCATATCCAGGCAAACACTGTTAATCCAACATTACTCCATATGCAGTATAGCAACACTTACAGTTCATAGTCAGGTCAGCCACATCCCCCTCCTGTTTGTTGCCCTCTTCCCACAGTGTATGTTGTTAGAGGTAAATCCCCAACCCATCTGAAATGCTGTTTACCAAATGACAGTTCTAGCTCCTGCTCACAGTGACAGACAAGGGCCAACACCACCAGGATGTTCCTAGGTAGTGGAGTGCATTTCCATGCAATTGGCTATGGGAATGCTACCACACCTGTTCCACATAATATTTGCTAGGGAAGGCCTGCAATTCATGCAGAGGCCATCAGCTGATCATGAGCATCACATTAAAGACACATGCTGCTGCCTAAGCAATGCAGGTGTGGCCTTCCACATCCACCAGAAAGGGAGTGAGGGAGGCAGACAAAGGCCAATACATGTCATGGAGGGGTGGGAGGGTAAAACCGACACATGTTTGTGTCATACACCTACCAGCACAGGGTATCAAACACCCGACAGCTATGTAGTGCTATCACAGTTTGATGCTGTTATTGGATGCGCCACATGGGTTATCTGGTGGGGAGCACTCAGAACATATATGTGATGGTGAGTGACATCTGCAACAGGGATACAGTAGATATACAGTAGGTGATGTACACGTGCCTGTCTGCATGAAGAGGTGCCAGCATCAGCACAGGCACACTCACACAGGGACACACCCACATTAACACACTTGGCAGGGCCAGGAGTGCACCCCGTCACTAGTGGGATTGCCACAACACATCAGTGTGCAGGGAACACATGCACCACATGGGTGATATGGAGGTCGTATGGGCAGTGAGTATGAGGGGGTGTCAGATATAAGGTGGCATGCTTCACTGTGCCCCAGGGGGAGTAGTGCATGTGGATGTGGACATACACACCATAAAACACACACACAAACACACAGTGTCCAGTTCAGATATGCATGAGTGCATGTCTGCACTGGTATGTGGTGGCCAACAGTGCCAGCAGGCTATACAAGGGTAGGCGATGGGTATACCTTGGCATCAGCCCACATGAATATGGTCTGCATTGTGGCACAGGCCTGTAGCTTCTGCATTTGCCTGCACAGGTGGGTATTGCATCCGTCTTCCAGGCACCTGGGTGACTATTGTGTGTGGCCAGTGCTGTGCCATTTGCCATGTATGTGTTCCCTAGTCCATGACTTGGATGGTGTCTAGGATGTGCACACCTCCCACATGCATGTACAGTGACATGTGGAACTGTACCTGGGGTGTCTGGCCCATGCTGTGAACACAACTTATCATCAGATGTGCCAGTCTTGCCCACGTGTGGCAGGAAGTGATACTGGTGAGCAGATTAACCCTGCACCCACATTGATAGCATGCTAACAGCATTTCCTGATGTCAGTGTCATCTGTCCATACAGGCCATGTTGTCAGGCATGGTATGTCCATTGTGAGTCACATGTGAAGGCACAGTGGGATTGATAACTGTGATTGGCAGGCCTTGATGTCACATGTATGGGTATGGCTTTGCACCCTAGCCTCTCAGCCTTTTACATCTGTTATCCATGTATGGTTGACATTGTGATATATAGTAGGGCCACCATAAATGAAATTAGCAAAACCCCTCCACATTGCCCACAGACTCACAACCACATCTATACAGGATACAAGTTACAAACACACACACAAACACAACTGTCATGTCTGGGAGTAGAACCTCTATCTAGCTGGTTTACTACACTACAGCACTACGCAGTTATATTACGCACCACGGACATTACTGAAGTTCATCTTCCCCAAAGGTGTATTTCACAATTAATGACATCAGCAGGACTACCAAAATAGGGCATTTGTAATGTACTGCGCTTGAGTAGCCTATAATGCATTGCTCCATACACAGTCACTGAGACACACACATCATATCTGGAGCTGGCATGGAAGGAGATGGAACACTACTACTGTTCTAAATCACACTAAAGCAGTAAGCAGTTACAGAATGCGCTACGGTGATTACTGGGCTATCAATTTCCCAGAGGTGTATTTCTAGATGAGTGATATCAGTAGCCTTGGCAAAGTAGTGTATTTGTATTGTATGGAGTGTGAGTAGCCTAAAAAGCATTGCTCTCTACCCAATCAGACACACACACACACACACACACACACACACACACACACACACACACACACACACACACACACACACACAGTTGCCAGGGCTGGCATTCGGACACCTACCTAACTAGTTTATCACACTACAGCAGTACGCAGTTACAGGACACGCCACTGCAATTATGGGGCTCTCATGTTCCTAGAGGTGTACTTCTAGGTGAGTGACATCAGCAGCCTTGCCAAAGTTGAATATATGTATTGCACAGAGTGTGAGTAGCCTAACAAGCATTTCACTCTACACAGTCAGAGGCAGACAGGCACACACACAAACACACACTCACACAATTGACAGGTCTGGGGTTAGTACTACTACCTAACTACTCTGTCACTACAGCAGTACGCAGTTATGAGATGCGCCATGCATTTTACTGAGCTATCACTCTCCCAAAGGCATAATTCACATTGGATTACCTCAGCAGGCTTGTCATAATACTCCTGCTATGGGGAGAGCAGTGTGTGCATGGGCCATACCCCATTCATGTAGGGGTTGACATGCCACATGCGGGCACACACGGGGTCATATGTCACAGGTGGATGTATACAGCTACTAGATGGCTACTTCCTTGTACAGTCTTGTTTCACAGCTGGAACGTACACCACATAGTCTGTCATGCTGACAGGTACTGGTGGCTAGTATCCGCAGTGGGTTACATCCGCACCTCATGTGTTGGCGGCCCTTAGGCTGTGTGCCAGTTGGGACAGGCCCGCATGGCTCCTTGTCATGGTCACCCTCTTCCACACATCTATGCCCATGTGCCTGTGGCTTATTATAGTGTGATGTCCTTACATATTTGTCTGCATTCCTATCCACTGTGTGTGCAAGGCAGGAGTGGTGCATACTGACATGTGTTCACACTGAGAACTGCAACTTCCAGATATGTCTGGTCCACTGGTGTTTGCAGACATGGCCTTCATGTTCTACACAGGAGTGGGGGGCACACCTGACTGTTACTCTATGTGTACGTTGGATGGGGGGGCACACCTGACACTTGTACTGCCATGACATTTGCTAGGACTGTACTGGTAAGTCAGGTATTCCATTTCAGTCTGTAGTCTTACCTATCCTGCTGGCTAGGGCTTACCAGTGTAGTACAGATCCGAGCTTTGTTTATCTACATATTAGTGTCTGACTTCCTAGCCTTCACAACTTACACCCGACTGCTTGGCCTGCTGCAGTCTGTTTGTGTAGAACTGGGGGAGGGGGTTAACCATAGGGCACATTCAGAGGCCATAGTACAGAATTTGTTTGTGTTTGTCTTCACTTGTCCTGCTGGCTGAGACTGTTGCTGGGTATGTGATCGTTCCTGACTGGTATGTGTGGCTCTTATTGACACCCCTGTCACTCAGGCCATTTCCTGCAGTGGGTTTTATCCCCTGTGTAGTACTGGCTACTATGGTGACTCCAGTATGTGTTACAGATCTCATGCTGCCACTATGGGTGTCTACTCTCTGCTGCCTTGACATGTAGCCACCCAATTCCCTTGCATGTTCACATCCATACCATAGCTACAGGTAAAAGCACATTCTACTCCATTTGACAATTGGTAGGATGGTTGACTTACATTGAGGGTGTGCCGGACTTGAGGATGGTGCTGGAGGGCTGCCTATGTCGGATGCACATAGTACACTCCCTATACATGGTTGGGCACAGGTAGTGTCATGTTTGGTATCCCTTTTACTGTCTGTGCGAGTCAGAGAAAGGTGTCATTTCCTGGGGCCCTACTGTATCAGTGCATATGCTATGCATTGCCTCTTTGCCAAGGCCAGGGCATACTGGGCATGCCCCCTTCTGCCTACTGGAGCAGGTTCAGGTTGTTCCTCCTCCGAGTCACTCTGTACCTGTACAAGCCTTGGCATTTGTGAGGGGCTGTGTAGCCCTGCCCCATGCTGTTCCTGCTGCAGCTGTTTCCACAGGATCATATTGTGTAGCATAGCACATACCATTACTATTTGGGTACATGTAGCTGGTGAATACTGTAGGGCTCCACCAGATGTGTCCAGACACTGGAACCGTGACCTAAACATCCCAAACACACGCTCTATTATATGTCTGGCCTGTGCGTGTACATCATTATGGCATTGTTGTTCAGGTGTGTGTACATTTCTGATGGGTGTCATCAGCCATGGCTCCAGTGGGTACCCAGCATCCCCCACTAAGTGACCGTAGGGGATGCCCACATCGGCAAATCTGTGGTACAGCTGCGTCAGTTGCCATATGTGTGAATCATCATAGCTTCCAGGGCAGCCAGCACACACATTCAGTATAATGCCCCGAACATCACATATGACCTGGCATTTGATGGAGGGGATGCCCCTGTAGTTGATGTAGTCCCTACCCTACTCACCAGGTGGTGCTTTGATGCATAAGTGAGTGCAGTCTATAGCACCCACTACCCCAGGGTACTTAACTATTTGGTGGAAAAGACGCATATTGCGGGTCAACACCTCACGTGTATTGAGGAAATATATGTGCTCACTGGCATGTGTTGACATGACATCCAGGAACTGGTGGAATACTCTGGATGCTGATGCCTGTGAGATGCCCATATTATCCCCAGTTGTTGTTTGGGAGATACATGTGGCTAGTATACTTAGGCCTACACATACCTTGGTATCCACTGGGATGGGTTCCCCTCAGCCAGTGTGGTGTGTCAGGTGTGACCTGCACAGCTCACCGATTTGCTGTAGGAGGTATCTGTCCACCCTGTAGCGCTCCACTATCTCCAGCTCATGTAGCCCCTAGTAGGTTACCCTGGGTCTGTACACTGTTCTCTGTCTCCTCACTGTGGGTTGTTTGGCAGCATTGACATCCTCACCACCCTCAGCCTCTTGCATATGTTGTTCTATGTTGCCTGCTGCAGCCCTTCTCATTTTGTAGGTTTGGTTTTAAAATTTCCCCACTTGTATACACCGGTGGTGTAGAGTGTGGAAAAACCGGGGGGGGGGGTAGATGTTTGCTTGGTTTATAGTGGTGTTCTGGCCTGGGCTGGTCTGCTTCCTGTGTGATTAGCTGATTCTGATGCATTTCACCTGCCAGCTCCACTAGTTCTCCTTGATTACCTTCCTACTGCTGTTTTCCCTTCCCATTGCCTCCCTTTTTAGGCGTGTGTGCGCGCCGCACAAACGGAGTGCTCAAATGTGCACAGAGCTGCTTTTTCCTGGTTTAACTTCCTTTTTCTTCCTGTACAACCCGGTGTGCGGCGCAGACACCCGTTTACACTTTATAAAGAGTGCTAGGCAGGTTTAGACACACCCCTAGCTTAGCTGTGCTACGCTAGGAGTAATCCCGAGCGACAGGTCTCCAATCCACTTACAGTATGCCTGACACTCACACCCATGATGTCACCTATATCCTAGTCTTGCACCCAGCTATTTATACTCTTACACTCTTGGGGCCTGCCTCACACCCTGGGAAAATCTGGGATTCACTAACCCTTCCTTCATTTGCATAGGATTGCCTGCTAATGCATAGTTACATGTCCCACACTGAGCCTCCCCCCCTTAGCAACCATTACTCACTGGCCAGGTTGTCTTCTGACTGCCATTGACTTGCATGGCAGAATACTGATTTTAGTTAGAATGCTTATTTTAGGTTTAGTTTATTAATTTCCCCCTGATCCTGTTTGCTCATCACTGCTCTATGCTTAACCAAGTGAGCTCGGCGAAAAGAAAATTAAAGGTTGTTTATTTTTTTTTTTTACATTTTGCAATGCCAATGGCTTTCTACTTGGACATTGGCATGCTTCCTCAATGATATGCAGCCTTTATTTGGAGCTGTCATAGCTCCGTTTTGTAGATTGCAGAACTATACTCGGTTACTAACCGAGTACATTTCTGCACACTGCACTCATCCTGCACGGACGCCTGCCAGCTTCCTGGATCGCATATTACCCTCATCTGCATGATCTTCACCTGCAAATGAGGGTAATTTGCATACAGGAGCTTGGTCTGTGCAGGATTAGCCTAAGAGCTCACGTGCACTTCCTGGGAGCTTGTTCCTGAATCGCACGTCAGCCATATTGACAAAAATAGCTCTTAAACTAATCCTGCACGCTATAAAGGGCTTCATAAATCCGGGGTAGATTATGTTGGGGAAGTACATGTTTTTCTGACTGATTTAGAAAAAGGTTTTGTTGGAGTTAATATTTTCCTTTATATGGGGTTCAAGAATGACTTAGATTAAAAGAGGTGTTTTGTATTGTAGAAAAGAAGAGGATGGAGTTTAAATAATTCTGTAGTGCATTTAGCTTCTCTTGTATTGGAGTATGAACAAATTCCAGGTTGAAAAAAACATAGTCAGAAAAGTCTTCTGGGAAATATTTTCAAAAAATGAGAAGGGATATCTTGATAAGAAGAAAATTCCCATTTTCATTTAATTAGAAGATGAAACATTATGCAATTGAAAAAGTGGAAACGAATGGTACAAAAAATAAAGGCAAATGTTATTATATAAACATCTGGAAAGCTGAAAATGGAAAAATTAAAGAAGTTATTAAAGAAAGAAAGAAGATTAGCATTTAAGAATATTTCACAGATTTAAGAATTTTTATGGAGACTTATGATTAAAAAGCTACCTTTCAAGGCAAGTATGAAACATAAGCAAAAAGATGAAAAATTATGTGATAGTTGGAAGAAACTATGGAACATTTCCTTTTAGACTGTAAAAAGGTTGAAGTTAAATTAATATGTTATGATTAGTTCAAAGCAGTATTAAAATGGATATAAACAGAATTGTGTATAGTTATTGTGAACATGCAACAAAAGCAGAAGTGGATAGAATTGATAGAATAATAGTTTTGTGTGGAATATATGGAAAATGAGATGTCAAGTACTTTTGTATAATCAAATGTGGAATATGACTGTATTGCTAAAGAATATTAAAAATATTAAAATATTAAATAATAAATAATAAATATTTAAATAAAAAATAATAAATAATAAATATAAATAAATATAAATAATATATTATAATAATTTATAAATAATAAATAATAAATAATAAATAATAAATATTAAATCATATTAAAATATTACAGTTAAAAGGGTGGGGAATAAATGTTTTTGAGATTCATTATTTTTGAAGACATTATGAATATTTCTACAAGTTAATTGATTTGTAAATGTTGAATGTGAAAATAATAAATAGTAAATAGTAATAAAGTCCTCCTACTCATTCAATATGGGATGTTTTGCATTTACCTGTTACCACCAATTCAAATAGATGGGACCACAATTTGATAATTCATACTCAGGAGTACAGCACCCCCCAAGCTCATTGCAAAGTCAGCGATGTAATTGCCTGGAATAGAACTCACAGCCTTCTGGTCTTCCAGCACCAAAGGTTCATAGATTCATAGGAGGTTACTAGGCTACTGGCACAAGGATCATTTTAAGCCTAGCCTATTACAGCCATTATACTTCAAGAGAAAAAGTCTAGTCAGTGCCTAAGATTATTATTAGTAATGACTGCCATGTCCAAGGGGATGTGGGAGCTATTCCGACCAGAAATATGTGGTTTCCCATCCATTCATCCAGGCTCTTTTTGAACAGAGTTATAGAGGTGCTCTGCTTAACATGAACTGGTAGCCTATTCCAGAGAAGTGGCAACATCTGTGAGATGAATTTGTCTCTCCAGTATGTCCTATTTAAATCTCAGGCCAGATTTAGGTCATTGGAGAGGGTAATTCTAGTCCCATTTGACTTACAGATGTGCAACAGCTTCATCAGGTTTAGGTCAGAGAGTGCTCTGTAAGTCAGGCACAAGTCTCCCCTAAGCAGCCTATATGCTACTGAGTACAACGACAAAGACTTCAGTCTGTCCGTGTAGGGCATGCGCTGAAGACCCTGGATGTTCTTAATTACAAATCTCTGGGGTCTCTCCAGTTGCTGCAGGTGCCTGGTACAGTACAGCACATACCAAAGTGAGCATGATACTCAATTATGGGTCTGATAAGGGGTGACTATAGGGGGATTATAACCTATTTTGCTCTTAAGGCTATGCCTTTGCTAATCAAATGTGCGACATAGAATGCCTTTCTTACTACAGTGGACACATGGTGGTCAAAGTTTAGGTCACAGTCTACTTGTGTGCCCAAATCCCTCACTACAGCATTTGTACTTAAGGTATTGTTGTTTATTTGATAGGTAGTAGGGACATTGCTTTTACTGAAGGGAATGATGATGCATTTTTTGCATTTAGTTTGAGTCCATGGCTTTGGCACCAATCGTTGGTTTGTGTAAGCCCCTCTTGGAGTACACTGACATCATTTGGGGAGTAAACGATCATGTCAAGTTTGCAGTTGTCAGTAGACATGGTCAGCCACAGCCCCTTTGTTTTGGCCTGAACTTCCAAGAAGTAAATACCAAACAAAAGAGGGCCCAGTACTGACCATTGTGGAACCCCACTGGTGACAGGTCTGCTGGTTGAGGTGGAGTCACCCACTTTGATAGCATGTGTATGGTTAGTGAGTCAAGTTTCGACCAACCTAACAACAAAGGGGTTGACATTTAGGTTGGTGAGTTTGTCAATAATGCCTGAATGGGGGATTGTGTCAATGCCCTTCACCAAGTCCAGATATGCTGTGTGCACAGATTTGCCCTCATCTGTGGCTCTGGTCACATTTTTGAAGTCTGCTAGCTTTAACAGGCATGACTGACCCTTTATAAAGCCAAACCAGGATGGATCAAGGGTTTTGATGTCACTAATTTATTTATTTATGAGGTCCATGATGATATGTTCCATGGCCTTGCAGATAGGACTGGTCAGGCTTATAGGTCTATAATTCCCTGGATCTGTTGCTAAGCTACCCTTGTGGAGGGGGATAACAGCCACAGTTTTCCATTCAGCTGGGACAAATCCTGTATTTAGGCTGTGGTTAAATAGGGTGCCTAAGGGGGTTGCTAATTCCTGTTTTAGTTTCTTTAGAATGCAGCCTGGGATGCCATCAGGACCCATAGAGGCTGTGTTTTTTTGCCTTAGGCAGAGCTTTGATGACCTGTTTTTTTTAGATATATAGGGAGGGAGACCTATTGAAGGTATGGTTTGTGATGTGTTTGGAGGGCATAAAGGGGAAAAAATGTTGCCAAACCTGTCCACTAGTATGCTAGCAATTTCTGCAGGATCAGTGTGTGTGGTATAATTTGTTACTAGTTCAGCTCACGTCTGGATCCTACCTTTTAAACAATAGATGTAGCTGAAGAAAGCCTTATAGTTATCTTTAGCTGTGTTTGCTAAATTTTTCTCGAAGTTGCTCTTAAAGGACTTTATAAGTTGTCTTATTTGTTTATTTAGGCTTAGGAGGGTACTTTTCCAGTGCTGGTACCTCCCTTTGGTATTCTTAGACAACAGCTTCTTACTCTTGTTGTATAGTTTATTTATGTGAGATGTCCACCAGGGTGGCTTGTTTTTTCTTGAGATTCAAAAAAAATTTTTGCCAAACCTGTCCACTAGTATGCTAGCAATTTCTGCAAGATCAGTGTGTGTGGTATCATTTGTTACTAGTTCAGTTGAGATTCAAAAAAAATGTTGCCAAACCTGTCCACTAGTATGCTAGCAATTTCTGCAGGATCAGTGTGTGTGGTATCATTTGTTACTAGTTCAGCTCACGTCTGGGTCCTACCTTTTAAACAATGGATGTAGCTGAAGAAAGCCTTATAGTTATCTTTAGCTGTGTTTGCTAATTTTTTCTCGAAGTTGCCCTTAAAGGACTTTATAAGTTGTCTTATTTGTTTATTTAGGCTTAGGAGGGTACTTTTCCAGTGCTGGTACCTCCCTTTGGTATTCTTAGACAACAGCTTCTTACACTTGTTGTATAGTTTATTTATGTGAGATGTCCACCAGGGTGGCTTGTTTTTTCTTGAGATTCTTACTTTGGTCCTATCGGGCACAGACAAGTCCATACATTTGTATAAGTGTTGGTACAGGGCATCAGAGTATACTTTAGTATAGTTGCAACGACCATCTATGGGGACTGGGGCTTGGAAATAATTTATACCAACCCCTAGGAAGGTATATTCAGCTTTGGTTATATTTTTAAATCTGACTTCACCTCTGATTGGTTCTGGAGTTGGCGCTACTTTAAAAGTGACTGACTTATGATCGGATTTTACTAATGAGGGTCCTATGTTTATGGTAGTGCAGTGGTCTCTCATATTGGTGAGAACCACGTCAAGTATATCTGAGCTCTTCGTAGGATTTTGCACAATTTGTTCAAGGACATTTGAGTTAACAAAGTCAAGAAACGTTTGTGCAAGTAAGCTGGGGCTTGTATAGGTTTCCCAGTTGATGATAGGATAGTTAAAATCCCCCATGACAAGACTGTTAGTTTGTATTTTGACTGACTCAAGTAAAGGGAAATAAACCACATGAGCATCTTGGTTCATGGAGGGGAACTTGTAATAGCAATGACTTGAAGGGGGTCTTATCCATGATAATCTGAACTTGGAGTAGATCCATACAGTTATCTTGTCTAAACTGTCTGAAGGAGTATTTATCTTTAATGTAGATAGATACTCCACCACCTTTGGTTCTCACACTTTCATTTTGCGGTCTGAAGGTGTAGAAAGCATTATAAGCTTGCAAGGCTGGGGTACTCTTTCTGGCCTTGAATCAGGTTTCTGTGACTGCACAAATGTCTACATCATCTAAGAAAATGAATGCTTCCAGAGATTGCAGCTTTTGGTTTAAATTCCTAGCATTCAGCAGCATAACCCTTATTTTGTTTGTGCTGGATATTTTCACGTTGGAAGTTTTGTTTTTGAGACCTTGCCCTAAAAAAGCACTATAGAGGAGGCAAGAGCCTTAGCCAGAAGCTGAAAGCCCAGAGGTGCCAGGTGCAGACCATCTCTGGCAAAGCAGCCAAGTCTATCAACCATGTCATCCCAGGCTGACAGAAACTGGACCCCCTTGAATGACACCAGAAACTAAGCCAATTATTAATGTCAATCATTTTTTTTCCTTAGCGGCATCATTCTAGGTGAGGGAAAAATGCTACTCAAGGCTAGGTACATACCTGCCTAGGACATATATTCAGAGAGCTCAGTCATGTCTCTCTTCATGTAGTTCAGTGAGGTATGTCTCAAGTCGTTCACACCAACATGAACTATGACTGAGTCATAACATTACTTGTTGGATGACTTGAGTGCATGTGTGATCTGACAAATCCTGTCAATGTAATTGAACTGAGCAAAAGCTTAAACAGTGCACAATCCAAAGCTTTAAGTCTCCTCCCCAACACAGACTCTGTGGTTCAGCAAACTGTTAATGTTTAATTTATGTTAAGTTATTAAACACTACTACTGTTTGTGAAAGGTTGCATGCACACCACTGCTCTGAACTCTCACTGTACTCCTTCCCCTATTTCAACTGTCCCCACTTAGCTGATCTTCCATGCCACTTACTCTGCTAACAGTAGTTGATCCCACTTATTACTGTAATCTCATCTGCCTCAGTATTTAAGTTTACTACCTGACACCTCTTTCCCTTTAAACTTTAGAAGCAGACACTGTATGCATCTCCCTGCTTAAGCTTAGCCACTGAATTGACAAACCACTACCTTTATCTTTAGTGATTGTTTTCTTCTGGCTGCTGCATTTTCTGCCTCAGCCCCACTATGCTCAGGTTCACTCTGCTCCCCTACCCAGCCCCCAATTCCCATCTGACCCACTACACCCACATTTAACTGCAGCTAACCACACCCTCCAATTTATTCTCCAATCAAAAACCACTATCTAACCACTCCCTCCAATTTCAATCACATCCAATCAAATACTGCGACACATCCTCCATCCCCCAACATCTCATACTCACTCAACCTTCTAAACCCATACTAACATCCACTTTTATCCATCCTCTTCCAAAAGCCAATAACTTCTTACCAAACTCTTTCCCTCACTTTGCATTACTACAAACATTACTACCAATACACATATAACTCCTTAAGCCACACTCTTCATTACTACCAATACACAGATAACTCCTTAACCCTCCAACTGCAACTTCTCCCTACCATCACTCTACTATCACCCCCACTACAGCCCGTCCCTCTTCTTCTCCCCTACCACTTTCTTCTATCTAATATCAGGTCCACATCTTTCCTACTTCTAATACATCTCTCCCTTGCTGCATCACATCATAATTGGCCCACCCTACATCACCCTACATTACCAATCTAACCTGTGCACACACCTCCACATACAATGTCTACCTCTCCTCTACTCACACACCTAAAATATATATCTCTTCACATTGTTACCCTCACCTTCCTTATATCAGTCTACAGTGTAACAGCATACCAAAACCTGCACAATAACTACTCCTGCAACTCCACCTTCACAAATCCTTAGCCCCACCAAAACTCCCATAGTAACTGCAAAATCGCCTCCAACCTCTATAATACACCTGTATAGGTTACTACCCATACAAATGCTTTCAAACCCATTCCAAATCTCAATCTCTTTTCAGGCACTTTTCAGGAACAACAAACTCATAACTAAGCTCAATAAAGTACTATTACACTTTGTTTCACAAGTAAAACTTTGTGGCAACATCCACCCTAATCCTGACCCCAAATATGCTCAAAACAACCCATCCCTCCTATCTCTTTCCCTTGTTCTGGTATTCCTGCTCTCCCAAAAGGCTGTAACCTCTTCCTACTTAACATGAACATAAGAAGCATAGTAAATAAAGTCCATAAGCTCCACACTTGCCTATCCACATCACACTTACTGAAACCTGGCTAAAATCTTACATAAAGAGCAATGAAATTATTCCCCCAGGATACAACACACACAGATGCGACAGACAAAACAAGTGCAGAGGTGGAATAGCTATAATTTTTAAGCAAAACCTAAAATTAGAACTTTTGAAAATAAACATTCCTGAATTCTCTAATGTTGAAACTGTATGTACCAACTCGTAATTACTAACAACAGACATCTAACAGTACTTGCTACTTATATTCCTCCCCGAAATAATGCAAACACAATAGAGGACATGTTTCACTGGTTATCTTACACTTTCACACAAGAAACCATCATAATGGTCAGCTTCAATGCCGATTGGTACTCCTACAACTCCGATAACTCTATCAATTTCATTAACCTGCATGGCTTTTCACAAGTAATTCAAAATGTTACACAAACAGATAAAACTGCCAAAAGGCAATCAATACTTGACTGGACCCTAACCAATAAACCTTGTCTAGCTTTCCAATCTAGCTGCCGCCCTAATAGTATAAGTGATCATCTCCACACCTACTTACTCAGACACCATCTTAATCCCCCCCCCCCCGACAATCCTCCTTCCATCTAATTCATAACAAAAAGACTTTAAATGCACAAACATTTATTTCACTTTTACAACTCTGTGACTGGTCACCACTCAAAACTCTTCTTGTCGATATTGCCGTTCAATATTTCAACTCCACCTTCCTTGATATGCTAAATAGGCTAGCTCCATGCAGAACTACCAGAATAAAATCCAACTATGCTCCTTAGTTAATAAAAGATATTAAAATTTTTCTCAAAGAAAGAGACAAAGCTTGTGCACTCTGACACTCCACAAAAAATCAAACTAACCATAATCAATACAAACAACTTCGTAATAAAGCCAAGTCCCAAGTTAAACTGGACAAAAAAACATACTGTACAATAATACAGCAACAGCACCTCAAGAATTCCAAAATATTCTGGTCAACTGTAAATAAACTCCTTCATCCTGGTCAAACATCCACCCCTTCTCCTTCTACCACTAATAACACCAGCAGTATTGCAGGACAATTCAACTCTTTCTTTACAAACTCCATTCAATTGCTTTCCAAGTATAATCTTAACAAACCTTCAACCATCCCAGATCTTTCCAATGAAACCAGTGACAAACTCTCACCATAATAAAATTACTCTCCAAACTTAAATCCACAACCCTTGCTGCAAACAACCTACCCACAGAACTCCTAAAAATAGCAGCTGCTGCCATAGCCTACTCCATCTGCAATCTGATCAACTGCTCTATCTCTGAACACTATATTCCCTCAATCTGGAAAATATCTTACATCATTCCGTTCCACAAAGGTGGCACCTCCACCGAATTCTCAAACTATAGACCTATTGCTATCTTAACACCCCTTTCCAAAATACAAGAAACATGTATTCACTTGCAGCTCTTAAACTACCTTCTATCTAACAACTTCTTATCCAATAAACAACACAGTTTCTGCCCTTACCACAGTAGCACCACTGCCTACTAAATTTCACTAACACTATAAACCAACTTAGAAATAATGGGAAACTTGTGTCCTCCATCTTTTTGGATCTATTCAAATCCTTTGATACTGTTTCCCACCACAAATTTCTTCATGAACTTTCCATCCTAAAACTTAGCTACTCTTCTCTAGCATGGTTCCACAGCTACCTGTCTGGCCAACAACAAGCTGTCAAATGGCAACAAGAACTATCTAATCTATTACCTGTCAACATGGAGGTTCTAGCCTACGTCCCCTACTTTTTACTATTTTCACGAACCAGCTCCATACATCTACTCCTCTAGCCTGCATAGTTCAATACGCAGATGACTATTACTCTTATTTGTGCTGTACCATCCCTAAAACAACTTATCACCATAACTCAACAACCCTTCACAGATGTTGAATCATGGCTATCTGATTAGCACCTGATTCTAAACCCATTCAAAACTAAATTAATGCTCTTTCACCCCAGCAAATCACATGACCCCCAACCCCAATCCAAATGCACTCCTCAAACAACACTATTATATCAGCTGCATCCCAAACTAAACTATTAGGGGTTTTAATCAACAATAAATTGAAATTCAACTTACAACTATCTCACTACTTCAAAAAGACACATGTTAAACTAGGCTCACTGTACAGAAACAAGCCTTTCCTAACTGACTGATGTAGACAGTCAGTAGCCAGAATCACTACTAATCCCCCACATACAGATTTCACCACTGCTATGCCTTACATCAACAAACTGGTTAGAACTACCCCATTACCTAACTGTCACTCACCTGTCTACTGCCCACAGATTGGTACACTAACCTGAAGAAATCCCTGTCTTTCAACATATGCTTCAGCCTTATACTAACACTTGCCTACTTCGCTCCTCACACAAATCTTTATTACAGGTCTCCAAATCCAATAATAAAGCCGGAGACTCTCTCTACTCTAACTACATATCCAAAATATGGAATACTATCCCTCAGTCCATCATTATTACTACCAACCAAACTCACTTTAAAAAACAACTAAGAGTCTTCCTTACTAACAATTGGCTCTGCACCTGCACCAGTCCTGGTTAAATATATCAGCTCATCATCTTTCTCTTTAACCATCCTCCTTCCACCATATGTAACCTACTTACTTTTATTCAACCTCCTGTCCCCCTCCACATCTGTAACAATTCCTCCCTTCTTGCTCCTATTCTCCAGCTCACCTTAATACCTCACCTTGCCCTCCATCTCCTATTATTCCCCCTCATCTTACATATCTGTCATCAATCACCACTCCCCCACCTTCATACCTGTAAATATTTCCTTCACAGTTTTATATAATTGTCTTGTATACTTATTTTTCTTTAACAAAACCAACTTGCTTTGCAATCATTTAATGACTATAATTCAGTCATCTTTCTATGATAAATTTAACCTGTAGTGATTAGGATGTGTCTAATTTGTACCTCCAATTATTTTTTTGTAACTTCTTTTGATATGATTGAAGAATTTTGTATTACTAAATTTTGTATTGATCTGTGGAACTTTTCTCCCCAGGCCTCCTCTGAAAATGGGTTTTCTCTTAGTTGGACTATCCCAGTAAACAAATATTAAATAAATAAATACATAAATAAATAAATAAAATGAAATAGGGCATATGTTTTAGAGTCCTCTTCAAGTTTAACAAAGTTAAAAAGTCCAATATTTCCAGGTTTTCTTGTTCTATCATGTTTCACAAA
Organism: Protopterus annectens; assembly: GCF_019279795.1. Lineage (NCBI taxonomy): Eukaryota > Metazoa > Chordata > Ceratodontiformes > Protopteridae > Protopterus > Protopterus annectens. The sequence continues at coordinate 998,810,906 of NC_056748.1, forward strand.
TATAATTAATGCTTTGTAATCCCACATTTATTTGTCAAGTTTTCAATTTGCTGGTTTTATTCCTGTTTATCTCCATCTTCCAAATCCAGTCTTTGCTTCATTTCCATTGTACTCTTGGTTCTTTTAATCAAGTCTTGTTTTTTTTCTGTCTCTCAAGCATTTTCCATTGAAACATTGAGAAGCATTTCAATGGTATAGACTCTCTGTGATCTTTTTTCAACAGAAGAACAAGAAGCAGAATCTTCTTCTGTTTCGCAGCTCACTTTTTGTTGGACAAACTTTTGTATTTCCTCCTTAGCATGTTCTGCATCAAAAATGATTTTGTCCCTCCTGGAAAGAATATTCTGAAGATACCAAGAACAAAAGGTGCTAGAGAACAAACAAACAACTGGAAACCAAGATGGAAAGACAAAATAATGGAATAATCCAAGGCAAAAATTTTACAAATATCTGAATTTTGAAGAACCTGTTTGTAGTGAACAGAACTGGCGGTTATTCAGGGCAATTCAGATATTTGTAAAATATTAGGTAAAAACACTTTTGTTGAAAAGAATCATTTTAATATTATGACACCACTAGTGTTTCAATTAATACATTTCTATAGGTCCTTACATTTCTGTTGTTTCTTTGACAGAACTATTGAAGTTCCAGGATCTGTTAATTGTTGTACCCAGGGGTCATTTATATAGCAATTTGTTCAACATGTCCAGCATATTATGTTGGAATGATAAAGATTCGTATAAGAGAGCATCTTTATAGTATTAAAACGAAAGATGAAACTAATGCTCTTTAAACATTCTTTAGTTTGCTGTACCTTTAAGAAATTTTGTTTTCTATCTTGGAAGTTTGCCATAAGGATATGAGAGATGGTGATTTTATCCAGGACTCAATGAGTCCATCAATGTAAAGTGTTTTTAAAGCATCGAAAAGATGAAGACATAAACAGCTTAATTGGTTAATCAGTACCAAGTTGTTTTTAAATGTCAATTGTTTAATTGATTTTATATTTGTTTGCAAGTATTTAAGGAGTTTGTACATGTTGAATTTTATTCTGATGAAATAAATAAATATTCTGAAGATAGCTGGGTAAGCTGTTTGAATCTCATGTCTGCTTCTCGACATTCCCTGATTAGTGGAATAAATGTACTCCTCTTCTGCCTGGTGTACATTGAGTAATCATTTCCCAAAACACTCTCTTTCCCACTTTTAGTACCTTGTCCTTCTGCCACAATTTTGTCAGAATCAACTCCTTCTGCTTGTAGGATTGCATCTTTACTATTAAAAGTCTAGGTTGCTTTCTCATGGCCAAGTTTGGAGCACACAGATGATGTGCCCTTTGAATTAACAGCGTCTGCTGTGGAATACCAGTCCAGTTGCTTATTTGTGCTTTCATAAAATTAATACAGTTTGTTCCTTCCAGCTTCTCTGGTACTGCAGAAAATCTCAGGTTTTCCCTACATGCTCTGTCCTCTAATTCTATTATTTTTTGAAACATCTTTTCCTGAGCAGTCTCATATTCAGCCAGCCTTTTCTTCATTTTGACATCTGTTTTTTGCAGCTTTATCACCTCATTTGAATATCTGTTTAAAGCTTCTTCCATTTTTCCAGTCTTTTGTTATTTGAGTTGATATACTCCTTCAGTGTTGCATTTATATTAATCATCTATTTGTGCATTTGACTTATTATCCCTCTCGGTTATTGGAAGTCAAGTCATGTACCAAAGCTGGAGCTTGCACTGCTTTTTGCTGAGCAGCTACAGAATTCTTCTTAGTTAGTGTTTTTTCCTCACATTTTGTGGTTTATTTTCTTCCAGGTTCTCTTAATTTCATTTTTGCTGACATCCAGGCAGTGCACTTACTAGCAAGTTATTGAAATTTACCCAGAAATATGAGTTTACTGGCTCTCTTCTGAGTTTCTGTTTTCACACTGGGAGAGCTGAAATTAAGCTGTTACTCAATGTGCAGCCATCTTGGAAATCCAGGCCATACCACTCTTGGCATGATTCTTATAAATATGGCCATCTCTTGTATTACTCCTCTGGTATTTCCTTTTCCAGTGATCTTTTCTTTTAAACTCCTAAAAGCCCTTAGAGCAAACCCCACTGAATTTAAGGAGTACAAACATGCAACCTCAACCTATTCTATGATAAAATATCACAATTCACTCACGACTGTACTACCCCTGATGTTGAAGCAACAGCAAGCTTCACTAAAGAATTCTACACCCAGTTACTTATTTATTTATTTTCATTTGGAACATTAGTGTGATCCTCGATAGTACAGTATTAAAATGATAGTATCATACTGAAGTGGTTTACATTACAAAAAAGCATATCAAATCAAAGTTCCTACCAGAACAAAGCATTAAAGAAAATTCAAAACTAAACCACCCTGGTGATCTGCTATCATAAATAAACTGTAAAGCAACAGAAAGAAACTTCTTAAATTATATATCATATACAAAACTCCTTTTCTCAAGGAGAATAAAAAATTTACAAAATTTTATTTATTTATTTTTACATTTGTTAACTGGGTTAGTCTGACTGGGCCCAGAGAGCCCTTTTTCAGTGGAGACCCGAGGAGAAAATCTCCAGGAAAGTAATTAAAAAATAGGAAAACATAACGATTCAAGCTGTAAGATACTTAACAGTACAAAAACAGAGAGACATATATAATACGAATATATATACAAGGCAAAAGTACAGTATTTTGAGAATGCAGTAACAATATGTTTGAGAAATTTGGTTAGCATTAAGTTATTTACAAGGAATATGCAATACCTAAAATAAAAAAAAAATCAGAGTAACATCATGGCATAGTACAACTAAGATGCATTTAATAGCATAGGTACTAACTGCAGAGAGAGTAATATATGTAGACAGTTTATGTAGATACCAGGCAGAAATGTTAATTGAGAGAAGAAGAAAAATTCATTAGGTAAATTCCTGACAAGTGCATATCCATGCATGTTGGAAATTAATTTTTAGTTGCTTTTTGAATTCGTCACTTTTGGTAGTGGAGCAAAGGGATAATAGAACTTTGTTCCATGAGTATGCAATTGAATGACTATAAAGTATTTTTCCAATATTTTGTTTTGCTTGGTCACCTGCAGAAGGTTTTGTTGTGTGCTTCTGGGGTCACAATTGGGTGTGTAGGGTGTAATTATGGATGCAAGGGCAGGGCAGGAGTTGGGGCTATTTTGCATGCTGTGTGCAATTTGTAGTTGTGATATTTGAAGCATGTGGGAGAGCTCAGGCCATCTTAATATTTTCAGGAATATACAGTGATGGGATTTGTAGTTATTACTGGCTGCAAATCTTGCTATCTTGTTATAGGTGGTTTCTAGTTTGGTTAAGAGATTATTTTGGATGTTAGTAAGTATGGGAGCAGCATATAGCAGGGATGTTAGAATAAATGTTTGAGCCAGTATAGGTCTAGATTTGTTAGGTATATATTTGTTGTTGCAGTATAGAAGACCTAGTTTTTTACTGGACTTTTTGATACAGTTTAAGATATGTAGGTCGAATTTTAATTGGTTGTCTATAGTAACGCCAAGCAACCTGGTGTTTGAGTCGGTGGTGATAATTGTATCTAAGGATGAGATGGTAAAGTTGTCTTTAGCTGGATTGAGTTTTTTTTGGAAGGAAAAGGAGAAGCTTGATCTTTTTGGGGTTAAGAATCAGGTTGTTTTCAGTTAGCCATTGTTCTGCTAGGTGCAGAGATTGTTGAGCAACAGTGTGGAGATTTGTATATTGTCAGAGGTGTTAATGATTGTGGAATCATCTACATACTGTATTATGGTAGAGTGAGGGCAGAAGACATGGAGGTTATTTGTAAATGTATTAAAAAGTAGGGGGCCCAGGACAGAACCCTAAGTAACCCCGGTCTTAAGACAGAAAGGGGAGAAGGATGTTTGCCATCTGATGGACTGATATCTGTTTGAGAAGTAGCTTTTAAACCAGGAGGTAGTGGAGGTAGAGAGTTGTAGGTTGGAAAGTTTGCTTAGGAGGATGGGATGGGAAACGGTATCAAATGCTTTGGATAGGTCAAGGAATAGAGCTGATACAAGTTTATTATTATCTCTGGCTTAAGCAATGTTGTGTGTGAAAGATAGGAGGGCAGTGGTAGTACTGTGCGAGGGTCAGAAACCGTGCTGTGTGGGTGTAATTAGGTTTGCCTGTAAGAGGTGGTTTAGTATAGCAATAACCGCCGCTTGGGTATGTTTATTTACCCCACCGTTTGTGGTTTGGTCCCGAGGGACCAAACAAAGCCAACCGTAAATTTAGCATTACCCACACCCAGAAGTGGTTATACCATGACATTATTTAAGAAAAGAAACTATTACTTTTCTTAAATAATGGCATAGTATAATGCCTGTTTACTGCCCTTCCGCAGATGTCTTGGCATCCGGCGTAGTTCTGATGTACTGCGCGCAGTACATCAGAGTTGAAGCAACGGAGAAAGCAAGATCTCCGCTGCTTTTTGTCTCGCTATGTTAAATTAGTTTAACAAACCGAGAAAGTTTTAAAATAAGCAACGGACATCTCCATGTTAAACTCATTTAACATAGCAAAAGCAACGGAGATCTTGTTTAAACACTGCCTCGCTATGTTAAATGGGTTTAACATAGTGAGACAGCTTTAAAATAAGCAACGGAGATCTCCGCTGCTTATTTTAAAGCTCTCTCTATGTTAAACCCATTTAACATAGCGACAGTGTTTAAAGAGTTATACTAATGGAAAAAGTCCGGGCGGACCTTTTTCATTAGTATAACTCGATTTACAACGGGCACGCTGGCCAATCAGCGTGCACGTTTTGGGGGGATCATGGTATAATATTTGTCTATGTATACATTTTTCCAGTATCTTGGATTAGGGGGATAATATGGCAATAGGCCTGTAATTTGAGGGTTCTGTAGAATTTCCTCCCTTGTGGAGGGGTATTAAAAATAATTTTTCCAGATATCTGGTACTGTATTTTCTTGGATGTATCTATTGATACATCTGGAGACTTTCTCCCTGGGCCTCCGCTGAAAATTGGCTTTGTTCCAAGTCAGACTTTCCCAGTTAACAAATGTTAAATAAATAAGTAAATAAAATAAAAAAAATAATACATATAGATACAGGGTATGCTATGGATTCAGCTGCATGTTTGAGTAATAATGTTGGGAGTTTGCCGGCTGATGGGGAACAGAATTTGAGTTTGTTAAGAAGTGATCAGATGAAGGAAGTTGCTATGGGTGCTAGGGAGAACAAGGGAAGAGATGACGTGGGAGGTGAAGTCTTTAAATTAAGAGTTTCTGGTTTAGTAAGCTTTTCTATTATTTCGATTAAAAAGTTGTTAAGTAGGCTTACAGTTTCATTAGAAGGTTTGTTAGGGAAGGTGTTTGGTGAAGAGGGGTTCCCTGGAGATAGTAGTTTGTTTATTGAGTGCCAGAATTTCTTCTGGGTGGAATGTGGGTTGCTCACAGATTTTTGATAAAAATGTTTTTTGTCAGTAGGACCTGCTTTTTTTGTTTGGTTGCAAAGCTGTTTATATAAGTTCAGGTGGAACGTTGAGTTGTTATTTTTTTTCCATGCTGTCCAGGCACTGTCTCTCTTGTTCATAAGTGATCGAGTTGCCTGGTTTAGCCATGGTGCATAATTACATTTTAGCCTAATTTTTCTACTGGGAGCCAGGGTGTTAAGAGTTTCTAGGAATAAATTGTTTAATGTTTCAACAGCCTCCTTAAGGGGTAATGTGTCTAGGAATGAACAGTTTACAGTGGACAGTAATTCATTTATGGTGACAGGGTTGTAGTTTTTAAGGTTACGAGACTCTTTGTATTGGTGGCTCTTGTTAAGATTGGGAGAGTGTCTTACTACTGAGGTAGAGAGGTGGTCACTAAGGGAGCTAGGTAGGGTGGAAGGGTTATGATAGCACTGGGGGTTGGATACTAATATCCTGTCGATAACCGAACCATTCTGGGAATTTTTTGCTGGTACATGGGTGAGGTGATCAGCTGGGTAAAGCCATAAAGGTTTATAGAGTAGCTAGGGATGCACTATTAACATGGTTCCGAAAAACAAAACAAAACTGAAAACGCTAACAGGTCCACTAAAGGAGTTTATGCTTATTTAGCTAAACGTGCTGTGAGATTACTGGTGACTACATAGGATTTTGGAATTGATTTCTTCATTTAATGTTTGATTACTTCCATTTTTTTTAAATTTTTGATATATTACTGTTAGTTTTATTTTATATTTTCAGAATGTATTCCTTTTCCATTTACTGAGTGAAAAGAAATTAAATCTAGCTAATTAGTGGGAGGTGCTGAGAAGTGTATTTTCTTATTTAGCTACAAGTACTGTTTGATTATTGCTGATGTTTGTATATTGTCATAAATTTCATGAATTTCTAAATATCTCGACAACCCTGTAGCATGACAGAACTAACTGCTTACCCTCATATGAAAGCTAGAAGCTGGATGAACAAAATGCTGCTGACAGAATATGTGTAACAAGTGATTGCTGAGATACCGTAAGTTGTTTACAAAATATTACAAACTTAATAGTTACTGTTTTTAATGTGACTTATAACATCCAGTTTAAACCTAGAACCTATAGTACTACTATAAAATAGTTTGTATTGAAGAGTTTGACATTTTTACTTTTTTGGTACCCCCTGTGGTTCTAGAGCTATAAACATTTGCTTGAAATGTGAGGACATAATAAGATTGTGTCAGCAAAACTTAGGCAAACTTTCAGATCTTCATTGGGGGGAATGAGTTAAATGCTACTTCTCAGGAAAGAACTTGAGGGTAGTGCTATACCTCTCAACTGTACAGATTTTCACAGAATGTCCACATTTTTGCCTCATATTTTTGGTCTGTTACTCATAAAAATTGTGTTTTTTTGACAAATCACTGGGATGATCTAAAGATTAAAGTCACTAAATAATTACATGTATTTGATTTTCAGACTTCATATCTTCCAGAAAATGCATGCTAACGCAAATTCTTAGTCTAACAACTTTCTAAGTGTATAAGAGCAATATTTAAAATGTGTCTCTATGTTTAGACCTTTGTTCCCCCCATTTTGTTGGGCTTTGTCTAGATTTCTTGCGGTAAGAGGTTGAGAGGTGTGGTTAGTGCTACTCTTTTGCTGTTGGTGAGAGAAGAATTAAAGGGTCATTGATTCCTAGCAGTGTGTAGCTGTGTTGAAACCAGAACTATCTCCACTACCAGACAGGTATCACCACCAGTAATCATCTCCAAACCTCATAGGTGCTACTCTCCCTTCAGGCCACATTAATAAGCACCTGGATTTGCACTTTCCAGCTGTCTCAGTTGCCACCTTGAAATGGACATCCTGAGACAATGTAACAATTGTTTCATAGACAGCTACCTACTACTTAAACAATCTGATGTAGTGTCTGAGAGATGTTGTTCTACAATGTTATTGGAGGTGAAGTTCTCACATAAAGCCACTACAAACAGCAAACATGTTGTCAGTAACACATAACACCACAATATATTTGCTACTCACAGTACAGACCAAACACATAAGCCTGCATATGCTGAGGCTCTTAAAAGTAACCTGCTAAACTACAAAGGCCTCCTAAATGTAAACTGAGGAAACATGTACTCTCAGCATACTCACAGACACTCAACTTAGGCAGTGCCCACCATGAAAGACTCACAGCGTCTCAACTCAAAAGCTCATAAGGCAAACCTCTATACAATCCAACATCTTAATCATAGATGACTCCATAGTGATACACAATGGTGCAGCACATACCAGGCTGAGTAAGGAGAGGGTCACTGTTAGTTGCCTATCGGGGTGCAGAGATTTGCCACATCACACATGCAGTCACATCCTTGGACCGCAAAGTACACATATGGCACAGTTATAGTACATATGTGAGTAAATAACTTGAGACATACCTCCTGGTCTATATAAAGAGAGATATGATGGAGCTCTCAGAATTTGTGACCCAGGCAAGTATGTCCCTAACACTGAGCAGCATTTTACCATCACTGAGAATTATGTCACAATATGAAAAAAAAAGATTATTGACTTTAACAATTGACTTAGCTTCTGATGTCATTCAAGGAGGGTCCAATATATAACAGCCTGGGAGGAGAAAATGGACAGTTCTAACAGCTTTGCCCAGGAATTCCTGCACCTGTCTCCACAAGGATTTTGTATATTAGTTAAAGTCTTGTCCACCCCAAGAGTACCTTTTTAGACAATGTCAGTCATCATAAGCTTCCAGCTTAACAAAACAGAATACAGATAACATAAAGAACTGCTGCTCAATGACAGGAGTATAAACAAAAAAAATAACTCAGTCCCTACAGGCATTGCTTATCCTGGAATGCATCAGTATATGTATCATAGAGGAAATCTGGTTAAGGATTATTAAAAAAAGGTCAGCTATTTAAAGGCAGTTACAAGCAATGGTGGGAGGGTCCAGGGGAGCCGACTGGAGGAAAATCTGGGAGATGGAAAAACTGGGAGCCAGTCCCAAAACATAGAGGTTAGTTCCTTATTTGAATTGTCCTGAAAGATCTGTGAGGGTTAACCAGCTGTGCAGCCTGTGGAACTTCATTCTTAGTTAAAAGTTTTTTTTATTTTTATTTTCAATGAACAGAAAATGACAACACAACATGAGCTACCACCATATAACTATGTTAAAGAAAACACTTTCTCTTGAGCTTCATCGGGTCCATCTAACAGGCAGGTTTGTAGAGGGTCTATATTATATTATCAAAAAGGCAGGTTAGCGAACGGCACTTACATGCTCTGGACACAGTGTGAACTACCTCCTAACATGCACTAACATGTCCAGGGCAGGAATATGCTACAAACTCAGATAAAATCAGGTAAATGAGCCAATACAGTGATATAGCACTATACAGATGAGATATAACAATATCAAATAATGAAAATTAGTTTACACAGTATATATTGAAAAAACAAAGTAACCAGGAGCAATTAAATATTGCAACTACAAGGAGCCTTTTAATTGTGCATCCTTGACCAATACCCCTTTAAATATGGGCATTGATTTGCTTCTGCCTAATAGTAAGTATACAGATGATAACACACAGTATGACAATTAAAATGAGGAATTTTGTTGGTTTGGGCATGTGCTGAGGAGAGATGCTGAGTATATTGGGAAAAAGATGCTAAGGATGAAGCTACCAGGTAACAGGAAAAGAGGAAGGCCTAAGATAAGGTTTATGGATGTGGTGAGAGAGGACATGCAGGTGGTTGGTGTGACAGAGCAAGATGCAGGGGACTGGAAGAAATGGAAACAGATGATCCGCTGTGGCGACCCCTAACGGGAACAGCCGAAAGACGATGATGAATAAGGTAGAATAGTATCATTACTTAATGCACTTTGTCTAACTCTGCTGCACTGCCAGTGTTGGAGATGGGTGTGGGGAGATATCAGAGTAGCTTTTTTTTTTCACTTTCAGTAGCTACTGTATACTCCAGGTCAGTATACCATAAAGATCAATTCAAACATTTCTTCAATTATCCATGCACTAAAAAGGATTTATATAACTTTGAGACAGAGAACTGAGATGAAATTAAAGTTGCTGGAATGGACAAGAGAGGTTACAAAACAAACTGAGCATACTCTATGGGTAAACATTATGGTGGCCTTATTAAATAAATCAGTATCATGGTGTGTATAGATGCACAAGACTTGAATAACAATTCTGAAGGGAATCATGTCCATTAAAGTACTTCTGAGGATATTTTTCCATGATGTCTGTAGATTGATATGTGTGTATATACTTTTAAGAAACTATCCAAGGGCTTGCATGAGTGTATACATACTGAGCACGTGCAAGTCTGACTGCCATTTTGAAGTTAGCTGTTGAGATGTAAGCATGTATGTATGTAAGCTGTGTCTGTTAACTAGTTTGTTCATATTTAGAGATGCTGCTCTCCATCCTGATTGGTTTGTAAGTATTAAAGCATCTGAACGAAACCCCACGCCTTCTTGTTTTATGTATTAGAGGCAAACGAGTGACATGGTATCAGAAGCAGCATATCTAAAAGGACATAGAGCCAGTAGTGGCATGCCTAAAGGACATGGTATCAGAAATGAATATCCGAAGGGGCATGAAGTCAGAAACGGCTTGGCTAAAATGACTTAAGACACTTATTTAGATGTTGGCGGAATATACAAGAATGGATCATTCCCAAAATGTGCATACATTGTAAAACAGGTCAGAAACAAATTTTACATATTATAACTTGCTCAGCACTATTTCTTTTCACATAAAATGAAACAGGGCATACAGAACATTCTAAATAATATTCACATAAGCAGATATGTACGATACTGATAAAAATATTCAAATTACTATGGAAAATGGTTGAAATAAAGTCCGTATTGTATAAAATGAATAAAATAAAGGGAAACGTCAGAATTTTTGCAAAGCATATGTATTTTTCGTATTAAGCAAAGATATCTGAGTTATCAGAATTGTGTAAAGTGTTCACATGCCTGTGCAGTGTTACAATAAAGTTATTTTGCAAAAGTACAGCCATTACAGGGCATATTTCACAGAATACAGCCATTTCAGAGCATATTTTGCAAAGCACAGGATTTTGAAGAGTTTGTTATGCATTTGAGTATTATTACAAGTTCACAGAACAGTTTGTTCATGCATAATTACAAGGGCCATATTTTCAGTGCGTTTGTGTATACCCTTTGGGCATGACAGATGGATTTCGATAACCCAGTGCACTTGTGTTTGACAGTAATATTGCTAAGAACTGGAGAGTATTTGAACAAGAGTACAACATTTTCATACAGGCTGCATTTTCTGATAAAGATGTCTGTAGAAAGGCATTTATTCTACTTAATTTAGATGGGTCAGAAGCTATAGAAAGGGAGCGTTCATTTGTGTATGCACCTGCTATCTATGCTGGAGAGGGGGAAAACCATCATATTGTTGTACCGGTTGAGTCAAGGGAGGACCCAGAGTGCTTAAAACATAAATTTACAGAAATGTGTAATCCCCAAACAAATGTTACAATGGAAAGGCACTTATTTTACACGAGGGATCAAAAGTCTGGTGAAACTTTTGCAGCATATATAGCTGACCTGAGAAATAGTGCTAAAACATGCAGATATAGTGACTTAAGGGATGAGTTTATAAAGGACAGACTTGTGTGTGGTATAAAAGATGATGCTGTCAGAAAGATTTTGCTTCGTGACAGTGCAGCTGTAGCATTGTTGCCTCACAGCAAGAGGTTCTCCCGTTCAATTCTCAGCTGGAGCGCCTTCTGTGTGGAGTCTGCATGTCCCCCCGCAGTCAAGTGGTATTCAAAAGACATGCGTGAATGGGCGTGCCTTCGTTGAAGGTTGAGCATTGAGCTGGCACCTTGGCACTGTGAAAATCTACTGCCAATCATTAGCGGACCGGAGTTCTGCTGTGGCGACCCCTAACCGGGAAAAGCCAAAGGAGCAACAACAGTGATTTAACTTTTAAATAAGGCCATTGAGATTTGTCAGAAATATGAGCGCACAGAAAAGCACACAAATATGCTTACAAATGAGAGCAGCTCAAGAAGGCACAGCGATAAAGCTCATATTGATAATTTGCAGCATGTGGTTAAAAAAAACAGCAACTTTAACCCCTGCAGCACTCACTGGTAAATTACAGAACTTTCTAGCAAGTTCTAAGGTAAACTCTGGAAGTCGCACAGTCTCAGTGAAGCATAAGAGTGAGTCAGCAAACTCAAAGCATGAGCCCCAACCTATTTTCATTGCCAACTTTTGCAATTGTGGTGGAAGTCATGAATCTAAAAGGTAAAAATGTTCAGCTTTTGGTCAGCAATGTCACAAATGTAATAAATGGAATCATTTCAAAAGGTAAATCAAAAAGCCCACATTCTTTTATCAAACGGGAACATTATAAGAAACAAGTTAATCAGTTAGACAGTGGCAGTGCTACTCTTTATGTTGATGGTGTGTCGGTGCTTCATGAAACAGTCAGTGCAGCAGATTTAAGGGCAAAGAATGAAGTATTTTGTACTGTTCAGATAAATGGCAAACCCACAGTCCTCAAGGTTGACACAGGTTCCAAGTACAATGTTATGTCTGCAGAAACATTTGCTAGAGTGTGTAAAAGTGAAAGGCTTGATTTGGCAAGGTGTGCAAAGCTTGTTGCTTATGGTGGTGAAGACATTCAAACTGAAGGCTCAATAGTGTTTTCATGTTACTTTGCTGGAAGAAACTATGACTTATTTTATGTGGTCAAGAGGCACGTTCAGTCATTATTAGGGCTCAGAGACAGTTTGAAAATGGGACTGCTTTTATTTAATAAGGAAGTCCACCAAGTTAGCTTAAAAGACCACTACTCTAATTTTGCTCAGCACATTTTTTCTACCTATGCTGATCTGTTCCGAGACAAACTAGTCAAACTTCCAGTTGTGTACACCATGAAGTTAGACCCAGAGGTCAGTCCTGTTATCAGGCCAGCACGTAAAGTTCCAAAAGCCATGCAGGACAGAGTCAAAACTGAGTTAGATAAAATGGCGCAACAAGGTGTGATTTGTCCAGTTGAAACTCCAACTGAATGGGTATCATCCATGCTGGTAGCTCATAAGAAAAGCGCAGATGACATCAGAATATGTATTGACCCATGAGATTTGAACAAAGTGCTAAAAAGATCTCATCATCCAATGCGCACAGTTGAAGAAGTCACAGGCTTAATGCCACTATTTTTTCTTTCTTAGATGCAAAGAGCTCATTTTGACAAATTCAGCTCGATAAAAAATCATCATTGCTCACTACTTTCAGTACTCTGTTCGGCAGGTACAGATTTTTGAGAATGCCATTTGCAATAAATACTGCAAGTGAAGTCTTTCAGTGTGTAATGGAGCAAATTTTTTTCTGGGTATCCTTGTGCAATTTTAGTAGATGACATACTGATAGGAGGCTGTGATGAAGCTGAACATGACAGAAACCTCAGAAAAGGTCTAGAAAGGGCACGGCAAGTGAATCTTAATCTCAACCCTCACAAATGCAAATTCAGGCTACAAAAAGTTACTTATGTTGGTCATTTATTTACGAGTACAAGCTTACGACTAGACCCTTCAAAACAAACAGCCATCGTTAAGATGCCAGCTCCAGACAATGTTCAAGCCCTGCAACATTTTATTGGCATGGTCAACTACCTAGGCAAGTTCATTCCAGACTTAAGCCAACTTTCAGTGCCACTCAGAGAGCTAACACATAAAGATATATCTTGGTCTCTTTTAGAGCAACACCAAAGAGCATTTGATGTCTTGAAACAGAGAATTGCAAGTCCACCTACCCTCAGATACTATGATGTTCACAAGCCAGTTACACTTTCCTGTGATGTTTTGAAATTTGGACTTGGTGCAGTCATTCTGCAAGAGGATCATCCTGTTGTCTATGCATTGAGAACTCTTGCCTATACCTAAATGCAATATGCCCAGATTGAGAAAGAGTTTTTGGCAACTGTGTTTGCATGTTTGAAGTTCCATGATTATGTTTATGGTAGACCTATCCAGATTGAAACAGACCACCAACCATTAGTCACTATTTTGAGAAGGCCTATGCATTTAGCTCCAGTCAGATTACAATGTATGATGTTGAGATTGCAGAAATACAATTTCAGTCTTGTCTACACAAAAGGCAAACTTCTTTATCTTGCTAATACTTTATCCAGATCACCCAGAAATACCACTGCACAGTATGAGAATGAGAACCTTGATTTTGAAGTCATGGAAGTGAAAGATTGTTCTTCCACGTCTTGATGAGCTGAGAGATCACACAGCCATAGATCAAGTTTTACAAATGCTCAACCACTTTATCAGTCATGGATGGCTGTCAAAGCAATCGTATTTACCTCAAGAAGTGCAACCTTATTTTCCATACAGAGAAGAGATTTTGGCTGGCAAAGGTATCATTATGAAAGGTCCGAAATAAATTGTTCCAAAGTCCTTGCAACCTGAGTACATTACTATCTTGTATCGTGGTCACCCAGGAACTGAATCTACCAAAAGAAGGGCGAGATGACTTGTACTTTGGCCTTCTATGTCACAAGACGTTGAGAGAGCACTTTCTTCTTGTTCAGCGTGTAATAGTACAAAACCTTATCAACAGAAATAACCACTTCAGCTTAACCAGATTCCGTAACTACCTTGGTCGACAGTAGCCACTGATATCCTCGAGTGGAATGGTCAGCATTATTTGGTGTAGTAGACTCTTACTCCAATTGGTTCAAGATTGACCTACTTCCTAATCTAGCATCCAGTACAGTCATTACTAAGATGAAGCATCGTTTTGCTGTGCATGGTAGTCCGCACAAAATTATTTCTGGCAATGGTTCGCAGTTTACAGGCCAACAGTTCTAAAGATTTGTTGAAGAATGGGACTTTACTCATATCACAAGTAGTCCAGAGTACCCATAGTCAAATGGTTTGGCAGAACACATAGTTCAAAGTGGAAAGCAGTTACTAGAGAAGTCAAAAAGAGATAATAGTGATGTTTTCCTGAATCTCTTGAATCTCAGAAATGTTCCTTGTGATAAACATCTTGGTTCACCTGCTCAGAGACGTCTGTTGAGACAAACCAGAACCACATTACCAATCGGTAGTCAATTTTTGGTTCCATGTATCAAGAACAACAGGTTAGTGAAAGCCAATTTGTTGAAGAAGCACCTAACCCAGAAGTCCTATTATGATAAGACCAGTAAACCGTTCAATCCATTACGAGAGGGAGAAGTGGTAAGGATGCAAACGTCCAAAGGTTATGATCGGATTGGTGTCATGAAGAATATTAGTCCAGAGCTGAGATTGTACAGTATAGAATCTGAAGGAGCAAAGGAGCAATCTTCAGTAGGAATCAGAAACATTTGAGACTGGGGTGCATGCTTATATTACAGCAGATAGCCTGTGAGAAAGACTCTTTTCTTAGAGTGAGTTGTCCGGTTTTCCAATTCCAGAGGATGTTCCAGATTACATTCCTGATCCTGTGATGAATCCAGAAGTTTCTGATATGAGTTGTGCACTGCAGACTGTCCCTGTTGCTAAATGTGGTCCCAACTGTTATGTTACGAGAAATGGTCAAATCTCTAAACCCTGTAGCAGATATGAAGCAACCTGAGCATGAACATTGTGTTTTGTTTACAATGTATATAGTAATGCATGTCTATTTCTGATATTGTTTTGTATAAATGTCAATCTTTTTAAGAGGGAGGATGTAGTTCAATATGTGTGTCTATACCTTTAAGAAGCTATCCAAGGGCTTGCACAAGTGTATAAATACTTGAGCACATGCAAGTCTGACTGCCATTTTGTAGTTAGCTGTTGAGATGTAAGCATGCATGCATGTAAGCTCTGTCTGTTAACTAGTTTGTTCATATTTAGAGATATTGCTATCCATCCTGATGTGTTTGTATGCATTAAAGCATATGAACAAAACCCCAAGCCTTTTTGTTTATGTATTAGAGACGAACGAGCAACAATGTCTTTAGTTATGTATGTCTGAGTGTTTGATGCTAACCAGGGTTTCTGTCAAATTAAATTTGACTCAGACAACTCAAAGAGTTGTGCATTTAATTCTCTATTGCAAAGACACAGATTCCCTGGAATACCTTTTGGAATTTCTTTTCCACCTGAGGTTTTTCAAAGAGTTGTTGAACAAATCATTGACTGTATGAAAATTGTTGAAAATATAATTGATGGCATACTAGTTTGGGATGAAACTAAGGAGCACATAGTATGAGGGTAAATAAGTTACTTGAATGGCTGAGACAAGTCAAAATATTCAACCACATCTTGAAAGGGTGAAAACAGTTGCACATATAGAAAGACAATCAGATAGACAAACTGTCCAAGACTTTTGGGCATGGTACAATACACATCCAAGTTTATTTCTAATTGGATGTAAGTGCCCATGTAATTGAAGAAATTGCTTGGAAATAAAGCACATTTGGAGCTAGCACAAAATGAATGATTTCAAACCTAAAGAAATATGTTAAATAGTCTCATATTCATCAGTATTGTGATGTGACAAAGCTATTTGTGTTGCAAATTGATGCCTGTCAATTTGGTATGGAAGCTGTGCTTTCACCCAATGTCATCCTATTATTTATAGTTTCAGTGTGTTGAATGTTTCTTAGAATAGATATGCCCTGATAGGGAAAGAGCTTTTGGCTATTGTTTACAGATTTCAAGCATTATGGGAATACATTTATAGGAGGCAAGTCTGTGTTGAAACTGGCAATAAATCACTGCAGAACATTTTTCTTAAGATTCTCCATAAATCACTCATTCGTCTACAAAGAATGGCATTGCTATCACATAAATTTGACTTAACAATGGTGGTATTTAATTCTAGCAGACAGATGCATATTGCTGATACATTAAGTAGAGACTATTTAAAAGACAGCAAAGAGGAAACATAATTTGCTATGACTTAGAAGTGATTTCTGTCTAAATTCTACTATCTACCAGTGTCTGAATAAAGGTTGCTGGAATTTCTTCAGTGTACTGAACTGGATATTGGTGAGAAATATGGAACCATCAGATGGGCCAGATGACAAGAAAAATATTCCACAACCAATCCATATGTACTATGATTCATGATGATTTATTTCAATAATAGTATTCAGACAGAAAAAAAAATCATGAGGCTCAACTTTGGAATAGTAAAATGCACAGACTACTCAAGACATCATGCTTTGCCTGGTATGTCTCAACAAATTGTGATGGTGATTAGAACAGACAGATTGGCAAAATGCTTCACAAAAATAATGTAAAAATGTAAATTTTTCTATATAAGATTACAGATACGGCATTGAGCAAATTGACTGCTGACTTGT
Organism: Protopterus annectens; assembly: GCF_019279795.1. NCBI lineage: Eukaryota > Metazoa > Chordata > Ceratodontiformes > Protopteridae > Protopterus > Protopterus annectens. The sequence continues at coordinate 998,827,772 of NC_056748.1, forward strand.
TTCATTCTGAGTACTGTTGTTATCTAATGTGTGCTAACTATTACTTAAGGTATCCTGAGGTAACAAAGATGTGAGATGTAGCATCACATTTAGCCATTGTACTTCATTTTTTTTGAGTTAGGTGATGCCAGATATCCTTAAATTTGAAAATGGTCCATAAATTATTGCTCAGGAATTTCACTACTTTTTAAAGGATTGGGAGTTAAAACATATTGTGATCGGTCTAGGATACCCACATTAAAATAGATGAGTAGAAAGTTTTATAGATAATTAAAATTATAAGAAAATGTACTGCCACTTTGAAGCCAAAGTGCTGTCTAGCTTTACCTGAATAAAAAAAACACTCCACTACAATCTATTGGGTTATCACTTTCACGACTGTTGATGGATAAGAACAGATAATGTCTAGCAGTCAATTCACTGTGGTAAAGAGCTCAACAAAAGCAGAAGTTTGGTATGATGAAAAAACAAACTCCACACCAGGAAATTCAGAAAAAAAAACTTTACTGGTGTATCACCAGTAAAGTTTTTCCCGAATTTACTGGTGTGGAGTGTGTTTTTTCGACTGGTTGGTGTTCATAGTTTGTTAGGAACTGTTGGTATGATGAGACAGCCAGGACAGTATCTATACTTTCATCCATGGAAAATTGTGGGTGTGCAAAACCCAACTGTAAAACACTGCCTTATATGACGTGGGTGTCCAGAAATTAAGGACCATAGAAATTTAAGCTGAACCTTATATAGCCCCTACAGATGCTGTTTATTTCTTCAGTTCGATGGTTGTCTCAATGATTTCTATAGTTGCATATTGTAACAGGAAATGTTAACTTTCACCTTTTGTAGGAATTATTTATTTTCCTTATTAGTACTATGTTAAGAAGGTTAATCAGAAAAGCAATATTATACCTATGTCAGTATTATTGCATTTATCTTATATATGTTTTGAACTGAATTACTGCATTTTTTCACATTCGTTGCAACAAACTCATGGCTAGAAGAGGGCTCTTTGTGGATCAGCCTACCAAAAATGCTCAACAAATAAATAAAACATAATATAACCTATGTGCTAATGCTTTCATGAAATTACTTACACAATGTATCTTATTTACTTAAGTGATTGTTCATTGATATTTTGGTCTGTCACTGACTTTATGAGCCTTGTAAATCTCATTATGTCAGATAATCTAAAACAGATGTGACTCTAGGTGAAAAATTCATAGCACAGTCCTAGGGATATTTTTTATAGTGGCCAATCAACATATGCAGCATGTCTTTGGGAGGACATTGGATTGCTAAGAGAAAGCCTTCACAAAGTTGGGAAGAACATGCAAATTCCACCCAAGTAGCATTCAGGTGGTGTGGTGGTGTGGTAAAGGGAGATGAACACCAACTGAGCAAGAATAGGTTGAGGGTATGATGCATGCACAGGGTGAACACTCATGTTGTGAGCTGTGTGACACATGCACAGTGTAAACACTAAGTCTGCTGACTGGAGTGAGTGATGTGCTGTACATACAGTGTGAACACTCACTGTGCATTTGAGGAGTGGATATTGTGATGCATGCACAGGGAGAACACTCATTGTGGATATGAGGACTGGGTATTTTGATGTGTGCTCAGGGAGAATATATATTATGTATGTTTATAGTGAGTGGTGTGATGCAAGCACAGTGTGAACACTCAGTCTGCATGTGTGGAGTGGATGGTGTGATGCATACATAGGTTGAACACTAAGTGTGCATTTCTGGTGTGATGCATGCACAAGATGACTATTCACTGTGGATGCCTATAATGGGTGGCATGATCCATGCACAGTGAGAACACTCAATGCGCATGTGTGAAGTGAGTAGAGCGATACATGCACAGTTTGAAAACTCGTGGTGTGATGCATGTACAAGGTGAACACCATTATGCATGTATGGAACTGATGGGGTGATGCATGCAAAAGGTGAATGCTCAATGTACATGTCTGAAGTGGGAAGCGTGATGCAAAAGGTAGAACAACACCTGTGCATGTATAAGCCTGGGTGTTATGAGAGAGGTGGTTGAATATTACCTATGCATGTGCAGACCAGACACTAAATATGCATGCATGAACAAGGTAGTAGGGTGCAGAGAGCTGACCACCCACACATGTTAAAGCACAAGAGGGCGAACAGTGCCTAAATACATATGGGGTAAATGTTGTAGTACATAGAGCTGAACAACACCGGTAAATATGTGGAATATGTGGGTTAGGCTGCCATACACTGAGGGCTGAATACCAACTTCACAACTGAATTTGGCAGTGAGAAGTAGAAAGTTTACATACGTGTTCAGAGGTTTGCTCCATGAGGACTAAACTCTATCTGTGTGATTGTGGGTCATGTGGTATGCTGAAGAGGGCTAAACATTACCTCTGCATGTATCTACTGGGTGATGTGTTACAGAGTACTCAGACATCAGCTGTGCATGTGTAGCATGCATGGTATGATGCACTTGGTTGATCCTCACCTGTGGTTGTGTGGATTAAACACTGTAATGAATGCAGAGAGCTCAAACATCACTCATACATATGTGAGTTGTGTGACATCACAAGCAGTGCTGAAAACCACCTGTGTCTACAGGATGGGAAGTCTAAGGCAGAAAGTTGAATACCTGCTATATATCTTTGGATAATGAGGTGGGGTGAAGAAGGCCTCATTCCACCTAGCACATGTATTCATTTAGTAAGTGTGATTAAGGTCATATTTGTATGTATGTAGAATCTGGAAGGATCTGGGTACTGCTGTTGTGAGGAGACAGGTTTGTGCCTCAGAAAACAAACATGAACGAATTATGCTGAAAATCTTTAAACTGTATTCCCAATTTTTAACAGAATTTATTTAGAAATAACACTTATACACATAACTCCCAAAGTATCAAACTGCAGTGGGATCACTTATTGCTGTTGATGCCTTTGTTACTTGCCTGCATTAGATATTGATAAGAATGACAATGACCAAGGGGCAGAAATGCACATAACTTAAGGCAGAGCAGAAGCTATTTGTGTCATACATGATAGTAACTTACAATTAAGTGATACTTTGACATCCTAGAAAATAAAGGATCTTGACGTTTTTTATTTATAACTTTCATTTCATTCATCATTATACATGTCAGGATTTATGTGATACATTGCAGTGCTTTGTTATGGTATGCTTTCAGGTGATCCAGGTTATATATTTTCCATCTGATGGACACAAGAAGAATGTCTAATCTTACCAGATGTTTTGGACTTGTCTGAGTGCTTAGGAAATGAAATGTGAATGTTGCCACAAGGTGTAACGATTTTCACAACTGCTCGAGCAGAAGCCTAATAAACTACATACTTATCTTTTCTATTCCTTTCAGATTAGCCATTCAGCCACACTTTCAGCCTTTAGTAACAAGCAGGAGTTTCCATCATTTTTACGCACTATACCTGGCAACCAGTTTCAGAAGTATGCAATGGCACAGCTGGTGCGACTCTTTGGATGGACATTGGTTGGGATTGTCGCAGCTGATAATGAAGTTGGAGAAACAGGGAGCCAGGAAATCAAAAGAGAGATAGAGGCATCTGGTGGATGCATTGCTTTTTTGATTAAGACACATTCACTTTACTCTAGCCAAAAAATTGCAAATATTGCTGAGATAACCAAAAGATCAACAGCAAATGTTGTTATTATCCACAGCAATGAAGTTTATGCAAAGCCATTACTGGAAATGCTATATTTGCAGAATGTCACAGGAAAAGTGTTTATCTTTTCTGCATCATTTGTTATTACCCTGGGCCTGTTTCACAAAGAAATGTGGAAACTATTTAATGGTACTCTGGGTCTAGTTCCAAGTACAAGTGACATGCCTGGATTTCGGGATTTCATATACAGTTTGCATCCCTCTACATCTCTAGGAGATATTTTTATAAAATTGTTTTGGCAACAAATATTTAATTGTAAATGGCCAGAAAATAACACATCTCAGACTGCAATTAAAGAGAATGATATGGAAACGTTATTTTGCACAGGGTTGGAGAAGTTAGAGGATCGAGCTGCTGAGCTGGAGTTAAATGATTTAAGTTGCACATATCAGTCCTACTTAGCTGCAAAAGCCCTGGCTCATGCATTCAATAACATGATTTCATGCAAGTCTAGTTATGGGCCATTCTTCAATAGATCTTGTTCTAGCCCTGACTACATTCAGCCTTGGCAGGTAACTTTGGATATTATAAAATAGCAGGACACAAACGCTGCTGATAAATGCGTATGTTCAGAGTACAGCACAGCTGTAAAGAAATTGCTAAATAAAGTAGGAGCAGACTATAGCAGTAACAGCCTTTAAGAATGCATGTAAAAGTATAAATCATAGAAGTGAAAGGCTATTATTAGCTTTCATTTATGGCTTGACCCCAAGACCTCTAGCATACCATGCTGGTGACACTGCTACTGGACAGCAACAGCCTCTGGACAGATAGGTCTTGAGTTTTCCCTGAAGACCTTTATCCTTTCAAGTAGAAAACCCTCGGCATGGTGATCAATGTCAAATTACAAACACGCACACATACATACAGGGAAAGCTCTCTGCTTCTGCACTGTTAGAATCACATAAGTGAAATGATAATATTAGCTATCTTTTGGAATTCAAACCCATGATCAGAGGCATACTGTACTAGTGTCACTACTGTTAGGACAACAGCCTTTGGACAGTCGGTGTTGAGTTTTCACTGAAGAGCTTTATCCTATTATCTAGGAAACCCCACCAGCATAGTGATTGAGGTAAAATCACACACACACACCACACACACACACACACACACACACACACACACACAGATAAATCCTTCTTTTAAGCTCTGCTAGAATCATATGTAAAAACATAAATAATTTTTAGGGGGTGGAGACAGATAAAATATAAATAAACTGTTGGTTAAGTAGGTTTTCCAACTTATATAACAGATATGAAAGTGAAAAGATTATGTGTGACTAAATGGTCCTCATCTGCTACCATAGATTATGTTTCTGTGATCAGTATGTAGACAGTGTTTTATTCCTCTCAAAGATACGTAGATTATTTTGAAATTATAGATTTAGATTTTAAACGCAATGAAATTGTTAAACTGCATATTTCACTACATGCTGGATAACCTGTAAACATCAATGGCCTAATAATTTTCTTCCATGTCCACAAAACCAGATTTATGTCTGTTCTATATAGTCATAAAGCCTCTTTCAAATTCTGAATGTATGCTACCAGGAAGAAGTTTATTTCCAACATCATTTCATGTATCTGACAAAAATGCACCATTTTCTTCATGCATGTAGCATCTTTTTTCAGATTAAAAGACAGTGAAATATGTGCAGGACTATCTTCTTTTCTCAAGAAAGAGGACTTTGCTAATGATATGACATTTTGAAAGTTATTCTTAGTCCTAATCTTTTATCTTTTTTCAGATTATGACAACAGACCTACTGCTGTCACATTCTCATTCACTGACTAACTTGTGATTAACAGTACAATTTGATTCATTTTGGTTTTAGTTGCTAAATAGAGCTTGCCTTTCTTAATGTTTGAGGGGTTAGGTTTAGACAGAAAGGCAACACTGATTTTGTTTAGTATGTCTTATCTTTAAGATCACCTGCAAAGGTTTTTATCATTCCTTTGTACTGTAATTACACTCTTACTATGTAAAGTGGTGCTTCTGGTCTTAAAACATGAACATTTTTACTTCATTTATTTCACTGGATGTGTATGTATTATATTAATAATCTTGTACTGTATGCTGAGCAGTTGTCCAGGTATGACCTGATTCTGCATCATCATATTTTTTGTCATCTGATGATGCAATTGTAGGGACAAACAGTTTGTAACTGGTGGGTGTTTTACAGTCTGCAACTGATTTCAACAGAAAGTGACACAGAATGTATCACAATCAGTCAGTCTCTGAAGTAGTCAGACAATAAATAACAAAATACAGTTACATTAAATAACAAGATAACAAAAGCTTAATGGAACAAGATAAGATTCCTGATAAAGTGTATAGTGTTTCGCATGCAGTGTAATAACACAGATGTAGCACGATAAATAGTTATCTAACATGGAATAATCACTTTTAGGAAGAAAACTGGGTGTGGGGTAAGTTAATCATCTGGATGATAGCCTTAGAGTAAAGGGTGTTTATCTGTGTTATTTGCTTTTGTTACCTTTTACATGAATGTAACCACATTTAGTTATTTGTTTATTTATTGCCTAAGTGACTGATTGAATGACTAACTGAGTTATATTTACTTTATTTGTTGCAATCTTCTGCAGACTACCTACTCTCTACAAAATGGTTTGTCCCCACAATTGCATCATCATGCCTACTGAATCTGGTGGGAAAGCCACTAAGGCTATGGGTGAGGGTAAAACAGTACATATCACCTACCTCGACCTGGCCAAAGCATTTGACACAATTCCTCACTCAGTTATTATAAATAAACTGATAAAACTGGGCATAAATACCAACTTCACCAGATGGCTAACCAGTTGGCTCATGGACAGGGCACATATGGTGAAAGTGGGTGAATTCAGATCCAGCAAGAGGCCATTCACTAATGGTGTGCCACAGAGATCAGTACTGGACCACTCCTGTTTGGAGTATACTTCTCTGAAGTCAAGGCTAATTTGGAAAGCCTCTGGATAACAAAGTTTGCTAAAGACTGCAAACTGGGGGCAATCACTGAATCCCCTAATGATGTAAATATCCTTCAGGAGGGTCTAGATTAGACAAATGATTGGTGCCAGAACCATCCCCTAAAACTAAATGTGAAAAAATGCATTATCATACCCTTTGGGAAGTCAAATATCCATGTAAATTACAACATCAACAGCACAACCCTAAGAGTAGACTCAGAGGTGAGAGGTCTAGGTACACAAATAGATAGCAGCCTGAACTTTGACTGCCATGTACCCACAGTGGTAAGGAAGTCCTTGTATCTATCACAACTTATAAGTAAAACTTATGGTATTCAAATCTAAGGAAATTATAGTACCACTGTACTCAGCCCTCATTAGACCAATAATCAAATACAATGCACCATTTGGCATGTACTTGACTGGGCACTTACAGCAACTTAAGCAACCTCAGAGGTGCCTCACAAAAAAAATACAGGGTGTAAACAACGTGCTATATGAAAAATTAAAGGCCTTATCCTTCTACTCTGTCTCCTACTGACTATTATCGGGTGACCTATGTCTGAACTACAAGGTACTTACAAATCCAGCCCTGATACAGCTACTACACATCCGCAAGCCAAACAGCATGAGGGTCATGCAATCTAGGGATCTAAACTTAGTCATCTACTCAAACAAAACATGCTGGAGAGATAAATATGTGTCTCAGAGATAGCCCCTTCATTAGAACAGTCTTACTATTCACATTAAGCAGAGCCCCTCCCATGGATACATGCATACATGCATACACATATTACAAGCATGGGCATTAATGCCCTTCTAGCTTGCCAATATACCAAAACACTTGGTCTCATAATAAGCATTCAGGCTATTCTTAAAAATATCTAAACTAGTACTTGCTTTAATGTAGTTTGGTAGTCTGTTCCATGCATCATCAAATATTTCAAAGAACCAATTAGTACACTTCTCATTCCTATAGAATCTCCCTTTTTTGATTTCTCCAAGTCTTTTGGGTTTCTAATACCATGATGGGAATGGACCCCATTCCTAAGTCAGAGTACGATTAAAGTTCATGAAATTAGTATTATTTCACTCTTTGATGTTAGCCAAAAGTGCTCTTCGCAGTACCCGCAGTGTGCCCAGCAATGACTCCTTCTGCAATTCATTGGGTCATTGAGGAGCTCTGCTTCAAATGCAGTGGGAGCTTATTCCAGAGGAGCGGTAATTGCTGAGAGATATATCTGTATCTCTATCATGTTCTGTTGATGTCACAGGCTAAGCTGATATCTCTGGAGTGAGTTATTCTTGTCCCATTTGATTTGCGGATGTGCAGTAATTCCATTGTAGATTCCAGGACTGCTCTTTAGGCCAGGCACAGGTCGCCTCTCAGTAGCCTGTGTGATACAGAGTACAGTGACAGGGCTATTAGTCTTTCCATGTATGTCATGCTTTGGAGGCCCGGGATTCTCCTGGTAAGAAACCTCTGTGGTCTCTCTAGTTGCTGCAGGTATCTGGTGAGGTACATATAGAAGGGAGCTTTGTATTTGATTAGTGGTCTGATAAGGGTCGAGTACAGTGGAGCTATAAACTCCCTGGTCTTGAATGCAATGTCCTTATTTATGAGATGTGCAATGCAGAATGCTTTCCTTGTCACTACATATATTGGGTAAAATCTGGTTATATTGGCTAGGCTTGTAAGGGCTCTTAAGCAGTTAGCCTAGTAATCTCCTATGAACGTATGAATCATAAGGTGGGGTCACATAATATGCAATCAAAAAGTAACTGGACAGCTGCTTATTATGCAGTAAATGTAAATACAAGTTTATTAATTTTAGTAAACATAGTTCCACTGAAGTAACTAATGTAAACATTGCATATAGTAGAATAAGAAAGTAAACTTTACATTTATAGAACATAATTACAGGAAAAAGAAACCATCACCGGAATGAGAAATGGCTGGAAGTGACCATCATTCAGGCAGTCATCAGGGATGGTTCAGCAAATTTTCTTGCTTACTCTAATCCAGCAGGCACTCAAGCAGAAGGTATAGATGTAAGCTGTGTCTGAATGGGACCAAAGGTAGTGCAATGGAAGGTTAAAAGATTCATGTAGATTTAAGAGTTTTGCTTTTTTAACCCCTAATCTTAAAAGTGTTCATTAAGGACACTTTGTGAGTTTGACAGAGAGGACCACCACATTGTGATTTATTTTGCATATGTTTACCAAATATACAACATTTTACATGTAGATACAACAGCAGGGTTCAGAGCTGCAGTCTTGAGTGTGTCCTCCTTTGGATGAGATGTCTAGTAACTATGAACCTGTTATCAGTTTTCCAGCCATTTCCTATTGCATAGCATCAGTAGGTGATAGTAAACAGGTTTGGCGAACTTCACCCCCTGTCCCCACCAAGCATGCCAAATAACCTACCTGCCACCTGCTCTACATACTCTACATACACTACATACTCTGCCTAGTATCTCCAGAGACCAGATCATAGCCACACTCTCCAAGGCCAGAAACACAGCCTCTATGGGACAGGACAACATCCCAGGCTATTTATTAAATGGTCTAAAACAGGAGTTAGTCTAACCGCTGAGCATGCTCTTCATCTCAGTCTAAGCACTGGCTTTGTTCCATCTGAGTGGAAAACAGCAACTGTAATCTCTTTGCACAAAGGGGGGTCCCTGAACTGACCCCAGGAACTATAGACCCATAAGCCTAACCAGCCTTATCTGCAAGGATATGGAGAGAATCATCATGGATCTTATCAACAAGGATAATAGGTGACCACACACTTGACCCGACCCAGTCTGGCTTCATTAAATGCAGATCTTGCCTAGTAAACCTGGTGGACTTCTTTGAGAATGTCACCAAGGACCTGGATGAAGGCAAAACAGTTCGCAAGGCCTATCTTGACTAACCAAGGCCTTTGACACAATCCCTCACTCAGGCATCATTGAGAAACTCACCCAGCTGAGGATTAACCCTTATGTCACTAGATGGGATGCCAACTGGCTCGCAAATAAAACACATACAGTCAAAACTGGGGATGCCAACTCTACTAGCAGACCTGTTATGAGTGGTGTTCCTCAGATCTTTGCTAGGCCCCCTACTGTCTGGTATCTATTTTTTAGAAGTCCAGGTGAAAATAGATGGCCTATGGCTTAACCAGGTTTGCTAGTGACTGTAAACTGGGTGCAATCATAGAATCCCCCAAATATGTCAACATACTACAAAATAGGCTTACACAGGCAAATAACTGGTGTCAAAGCCACTAACCCAAACTAAACACAAAGAAGTGCATTATCATCCCCTTTGGCAAAGGAGAAACCCCTGCTTATTACAATGTTAATAATATCCCCCTATGTTCAGACCCAGTGGTAAGAGCTGTAGGAATGCAAGTTGTTAGGAGCCTTAATTTTGATCATCAGGCATCCACAGTAGTAAGGAAGGCCTTCTACATTGCACACCTCATAAGCAAGGGTATAGCATCCAAAGCTAAGGAGGTTATAACTCCCCTGTACTCAGTTGTCATAATAGAGTACAATGCTCCCTTCTGTATGTACCTTACCAGACATCTGCAGCATTTGGAGAGACCTCAGAGGTTTCTCACCAAGAAAATTCAGGGCCTACAACACATGGCCTACATGGATAGACTGAAAGCCCTAACACTTTACTCAGTATCATATAGACTGCTTATAGGCGACTTGTGGATGGCCTACAGTGCAGTCTCAGACCCTGCCTTGATGAAGCTGCTGCACATCCGCAAATCCAAAGGAACAAGATTCACTCACTCTAGAGATCTTAACCTAGCCTGCGATATTAATAGGCCATGCTGGAGAGACAGCTATGTCTCCCAGAGGTTGCCACTCTTCTGGAACAAACTCCAAATTCATGTAAAACAGAGCTCCTTAATGATCTTATTTAAGCATAACCTGGACAATTGGATGGGAAAATGCAAATTTTCACTGAGGGTGTCACCTATGTCCCTCTTTGACAGGGGCAACCTGTGCTGATCTTAGATTCATGCCCAGACATAGACTATATATCTTGATCCATAAGGGAACAAGGGTATAACATGGTTAGGCTTGAAGAGGCCTTGCAGCCAATAGCCAAGTAAACTCCTTTGATCCTATGATTATACTATATTTTATTTTGTCTGTGAAGTTGAATTTGATATGCATCTCTACCACACCTTTGCAGTATATATTATGCTCTCAGTGGACTTGTATAACATTCTTCTTCTTCTCTCAGTGCAAACCAGGCTGGGACTGAAAATGGTCAGTTTTGATCAGTGCTCTATCCTGGTAAACAAATGTAAACAAACAAATAAATACATGCATACATACATACTAAATGTATACATACATACATATATTCATACCTTAATAGCTAAAGTACATTTTATTTAACATTGCTGATATATCAATGAATTTGCGGTAAAAACAATGGATAAGTATTGCTGATGCCTTAATGTAACTAATGTCTTTCGGCTTTTCCCAGTTAGGGGTCGCCACAGTGGAACTCTGGTCCGCTAATGATTGGCAGTGGATTTTTATGGTGCCAAGTTGCCAGTCCGACGCCCAACCTTCAAAGAAGGCACACCCATTCACACACGCACCTACCTGCATGTCTTTAAATGTCACTCAACCGTGGGGAGGACATGCAGACTCCATACAGAAGGCGTTCCAGCCGAGAATCAAATGGGAGAACCTCTTGCTGTGAGGCGACAATGCTAACCTTTACACCATGCCTTAATGTACTAGTAATAAAAACAGTGTATAAAGGATGAAAATATAATTAGGATCATAGTTCATTTAGGACTTGCAGGTGAAAAAAGATAGTAATATCACAGTATAAAGTGTGCAAGTTCTAGCAGAAATACAGTACTAACAGTACCCTTACTGAAAAAAGTTGTATTAAAATGACATGATTTAAGAAGAGTAAGCATAGTATTAAACCTCAACAAAACAGCAGGCATGGATATTACTTAGTGGTCAGTCAAGTATGGGAATGGCTTGGATGTCACACAAATTTTATGTTGGGAAGATGGCAGGACATAGATGCCACGCAATATTATATCACTGTGAGGGTAGGTATGGATGCAACACACACAGTGTAACAGTAATTTGTAAGGTTATTTGGAAAATAAGTGTATACTGGCTGGAGAAGAATAGATAAAATGCAGTTTGGAAAAAAATACATTTACATGTTTGGGTGACATTTACACTGCAAAAATAGAGCAAAAATTTTAACTATATCTCACAGCAAAAAGTGGTTACTATATATTTCTGTTATATACTGTCAAAGGAAAAAACTTCAAAGACCAATTCACGCAAGGTTCAGGTATGGCACCCTTTATTACTTGCAGCAAGGAGACAAAACATGCAGATACAGGATTTTGCCTAAATTACTAGTAGGCAGTATGCTTCTTTTATACAGTTCTATGAAATGTTACTTTTCTATGGTTGACGTAGTTAGACACAGCTTTCTGTATTATTCAATAGAAAATGTTACTTAGATTTCCTGCTGACATGTCCAGATTTAAAACTCGCTATGTGTTACATAGAAAATGTTACTTGGATTTCCTGCTGACATGACTGGATTTATGAAAAACATTTGAGAAAAACAACCTGGACTTGGGGCTTTATTTTTAGCCCACTACAAACTTTCTATTCTTCAATTGTGTAGTTCTAATATATATGTGTTACATTTCAAGGTACATTTCTAGTTTAGGTACAAGTAATGCTGACTACGGTTTATATTTTCAAGCAGCCTTTGTTTTCATTATCAATAGCTTCAGCAGTTATGTACTTTTCTCATAGCATAAGCAGAAAATCAATAACTCTTTGTTTAAATCTCATGACATTAGTAGAAATGAAACATCTATTATTATTTTCATGACATTAGCAGAAATCAAATGCTTTCCTGTTAATTTCCAAATCATAAGCAGATCATAGCATAAGACCTTTTACTCTGTTGTCTAGCTCTGCGCTGCTATGTTGGAGGGGTCTGTATGCAGTGTCACGGGGATTCCAGTTGCCACTAATCATGTGCCAATCTGGCCCCACAATTTGTCTAACTACTTTTTCTACCTCTTCTCCATTTAAGTTATAACAAAGCCTCATTCCTTGTAAATCTTCTGAGAACTTTCTAAAATTAACTTTTGGATGGGGAATTCCCTCAGTGGCTTTCCGGATATCTTCCGGAGTCCAAGGTCTATACACTAAAATAGTTGGGTCCTGACCGTCTTGTCCTGCCTGAGGATTGGGTACTTCTATAAGTGGACATATTTCTTCTTCACTCATAGATCATGAATTCTTAACCATTTGATATAACTCAATGCCTTCATTTGAGTTACCTGCCCGTATTCGAGACCTGTTCCCGATGGGATCTCTAATAAATGGTTTTACTTTTGCAATGTCTCTATTTTCAGAGACAACAGGATATCGTGGGGGTGGACTAACCTGTTCACTTGATTCATATTCTGGTAAGGGAGGTGGAGGGGCCGATGATATTACTAAGTTATTGTCCTCCTTATCTAAAAACATTGTTTTTGAATTGTTGTTCTTTTGTTCCCTACGGTTTACTTCCTCAATCCACCTGTGTGCCTGAGGAATTCCTAATTAGCGTTGCTTTTTTACCCGACCTTTGGAATCAGTTTTGAGCTGTTTGACAAGTTTGATAAGCGAGGATTTTTCTAATTTTCCGTCGAATTCGTACTTATGAACCCATTTTGAATAGTATTTAATATTGTCAGTGCGCTGCGTCTGCATGTATTTTGCGTCTTCGGTTAACAGCGGATTTTGGGGTCTTTTTGTGCAATTATTACCCATTTTGTTCTATCCTTTTTTGATCGTTACATAACTTCTCTTATTTTTAATGTGGTACCACGGATTTTGTTATAGTCTCTTCAGAATGACTGCCTACCTATTCTGTTTCTCCTGATCTATGACAAGACATTAATCTTTTCTGTCCCTGACTGGCAAAATACAGTCTTGACAAGAACAATACAAATCTAGTCCCTAATCTAAAACAGAAAACAGAAAAAAGTAGATTCACCTTACCTGAGCCTACGTGATTGATCACCTGGTTCGTGGAGACCCGTCCTTCAGTCGCAGATCAGAAAGTGGCTGGCATCTTTTGTATGACAATTCAGTCGGAGGGCTTTTCAAATAAGAAGAACCGATTTGTTTTCTTCCCCGTATGGTTTCAACCACCTGGCCCGTCTGATCCGAGGTGAAGTGAGGGTTCTGGCCCGAAGGACCAATCTGTCAAAGGAAAAAACTTCAAAGACCAATTCACGCAAGGTTCAGGTATGGCACCCTTTATTACTTGCAGCAAGGAGACAAAACATGCAGATACAGGATTTTGCCTAAATTACTAGTAGGCAGTATGCTTCTTTTATACAGTTCTAGGAAATGTTACTTTTCTATGGTTGACGTAGTTAGACACAGCTTTCTGTATTATTCTATAGAAAATGTTACTTAAATTTCCTGCTGACATGTCCAGATTTAAAACTCACTATGTGTTACATAGAAAATGTTACTTGGATTTCCTGCTGACATGACTGGATTTATGAAAAACATTTGAGAAAAACAACCTGGCCTTGGGGCTTTATAAACTTTCTATTCTTCAATTGTGCAGTTCTAATATTTATGTGCTACATTTCAAGGTACATTTCTAGCTTAGGTACAAGTAATGCTGACTACGGTTTATATTTTCAAGCAGCCTTTGTTTTCATTATCAATAGCTTCAGCAGTTATGTACTTTTCTCATAGCATAAGCAGAAAATCAATAACTCTTTGTTTAAATCTCATGACATTAGTAGAAATGAAACATCTATTATTATTTTCATGACATTAGCAGAAATCAAATGCTTTCCTGTTAATTTCCAAAGCATAAGCGGATCATAGCTGCGCATATGACATAACAGGATTGGAATGTAGCTTCTGCAGATTTATGCAGTGTGAACAGAATAAATGTATTAACCCTTTTTAAACCTCGAATGCACTAAGCATGCATATTACTAATACATATTTTTCTAACATATACACACAGCAGCAGATGCACACAGTCAAGGGCAGCACTGGGCAGATAGGGCTTCCTTTAGTAACAAAACAAGATTAGGAGAAAACAAAAATAACTTAATGGGCTGAATGCTACAGGACCACAAAAGAATATAAGTCAAATAGAAAGCAAACTATTTAGTACTGTGTAGTACTCCTCACCATGGTGATGTATGTAGTGTAGCTTATCCTATTGATATGGGCCTGGTTTTACAGTCTGCCCAATGATTAAAGGTCAAAAACAGAAGAGTGCCAGCTCAACTTAAAGCAACCATGAAAAACACAACCAAACAATTAAAACAAGCTCTGCTAAATGACCACCAATAATTATTTCTTTATTGTTTTTGTTTATTGGAAAGATCAGACTGGATGGAAAACCCCTTTTCAGTGGAGGCCTTTAGAGAAAAGCTCCAAACATGAATGAAGTAGCAAATTCAAACAATGTGTACATAAAACAGAAGCAATTTCAGGACAAACCTGTAGTGGTATAACTTTTAGATTCCTTAGCTCTTTTCCTCATCTTTTTGGTAGTAATTATAAAAGACTACAAAAGTGGTAGTCTAGCCATATTAAGAATAAAGATAAACACTCAAAAACAAAACACTGATGCAGTTCTTCTTGCACAAATAATTGTATATACTTTATTTCAAGAGATGAACACTTTCACCCTGTTAGAGAGTTTCTTCATATCTTTGTTCAGACATAAGAGTTTCACTGTATTTATGCATTCTTACAAACAATGAAAAGAAACCAACACAAAAAGAGACTGAACTCCAGGGGAGTGAATCAAGTTAAGGACAGATTAACTATTACTTAGCATAAAAGAATGGATTGGCTGAAAAACAGCAAGATCCTATTGGGAAACTGGGGATATGAGTTGGCCAATAGTGTTATGAAAAAGGAGTGGGAGGTAACTTGTGAATGGGCCTAAGTTGGACATCACTGATATGTGAAAAAACCCTCTCTTACTTGGTGGTGGATTTGGCTTAGATGCGGTAAGATAGGGTGGGAGTAAGCCTTGAAGTCAATGCAAATTTACCTTAATAAGGCAAGTATTACAGTTTGATGGTAGCTTGCTTTTACACATCTAGTCCTTGAGGTTTATATACAAAAAATACTATTACAGTGGGTACATGAGGAAGTGTATATGTGTGTGTGTTTTGTGTGTGTGTGTGTGTGTGTGTGTGTGTGTGTGTGTGTGTGTGTGTGTGTATATATATATATATATATATATTTTTTTTTTTAATAAAAAAGAATGGTATAATAGAAGTAATATGCTCTTCTTCAGAAACTATGAATGAAGTATCAACAGGAGACCTGAAAAATATTGAAATGAATACTTCAACCTGAAAAAGAATAATTATACCAGTGAAAACACAAGTAAAATATCAGCTTTCAAATTAAGATGGAAATATGAATGTATATATGAATAAATAAAATCCATGAAGTTCTAAAATTATAAGAATTAAAAGGTGGATGTACAATGTATTAACAAAACAGGTCATTATAAAATAATTGTGAAAATTAATTATAATCACTTGTTTTACATTTCTAGGTTTGTTGTTATAGCACTTATTTTTCATTTTTCTAGTTGAACTATGTACTTGCCACCACACACTATTTCAATTTGTTTTGCTTCATTTTACTGGATGTGTTGTACCAAAGAACTATTTTCTTTCTGGTTAAATGCTTAGGTACTACATTATGTTAAAAATGTTCATTTCTTTACCTCATCCGAAGAAATTCTGTTTGATAGAAATGGAGATGCTGTGACGACATATGATATAATTAACCTGAGAGTGCTTCCAGAAGGAAACTACACATTCAAAAAAGTTGGTAAAATCAATCCTAGGACAGGTGCAGAAACTAACATAAATGCAACTACTATAAGGTGGAATGAAAAATACTCTGGGGTAAGTTTTATATAACTGTATTCACTATGAAAGATTCCTTGAAAAATGAATCATGATTCTTAAGAATGACAGTTCACACAAAGTATATTTTCTAGGACATCCACATATGCATTATGTAACACTAAGCATGATATTTAAAGCCTAGTGGTAGCACAATTAGTTCAACACTGAACCACTTGCCGTGTCATGAAATGCTGACACCATCGTAAAGTATGCCAAGGAAATCCTGCTGACACATTTATAAGATGCTAGGAGCACAACTCATATATATATATATATATATATATATATATATAGCATACAGTAATATCAACTTTCAGAAAAATATAAGCATTTTAAAAATATTAATTAATAATGTTCAGTTGTTCATTTGGAAAATATTTCCTAAATAATACCTTTATACTGCCACAGATCAAAACATTTATAATAAAATACTGTTTATTAATTTTATCAAAATAAACGGTACAGTAGTAATGAAACCTTAAAGATTAACTCCGCCCACTTCTTATCATGCATTACATTCTAGACCTACTTGTTTTGTTTGGAATTATAATACATTGTTAACATTTTTGTTTTATAATCATTTTATTAACATAAACTGGAAACTAGAGTGTACAGGATATATAATTAAAATACACAAATGACAATTAATTACTGGTAAGTATGGCCAATTAGAGCTGGATGCCAACAGCTTGTCATCAGTTAGCCATAAATACCTTCTTATTGATTAATAAAATAAGTAAGTAGATGACCAGCCATAGATTTTTTAAATGAAAGTTAATAACAATTCTTAGAAAATAATGAGTTAAGCAATACAATTAACAGTTAAATAGATTTACCTATAGCCGAACCAATAAAAAAAACATTCAACCAAAAAGTTATAAGCCAAGATGTGAAACATTTTACAAAAGTGAAAGCTAGTTAAAGATGACAAAATGTAAAATCCAGACATGTCATAATGTCATTATACATGCCAGTAAATCAAAAATATAGCTTTGGTAAAATGCAGAAGTTAAATAGTAGTCTAAATGTATGCCTTCAGAATAGTAGCCGTCAATTGGTGATTGTCAGAGGATACAAACATTTGGAAACACTGCTGTTCTACCAGGGATTAATTCATACCTCCCAATCATCACCAGACAGTTAAAAGTACAGCAGGGTCAATCCATAAACTGTGGAAGATTTTAGAGTCAAGCAAATAAAGAAAGTGTTAGGTTAGAATTTTAAAACCCTAGAGATATTGATTTTACCACAGTGGATAGCTTATGTATAATTATACAATGAAAATAATCCTTATTCAAAAATGTCATGCTACTAAGACAAAGCAATCAACATGCCCACTGTAAATCCATCATTACCCAGAGGAATAAATCTGGCTGAAAAACAAAGCAAAAGTTATAGAAGTCCCTATGGATTTAGCTACCTAAAATACAAGCAACTGACTTTATATTCTCTGCACTGTTAAGATTAGAATGTAGAAATGCAATACATCAAACTGCCCACCTAAAAACAACTCCCCCAATAAAGGTGTACAAAAAGTAAAAAAAAACTTTCTGAAAATCCTAAATAAACAAAAGTGACCACTGGGATATCAGGAGTCCAGCAGCTTCACATAAACAGCATGATGCATACTCACTCACAACTCTAAAAAGAATTCATAAAGTATGCTTAGATTAATGCACTCCATGGGTGTTAGAATATACATGTATACTTCATGTCCAATGCAAACATTCCCCTGCTATTCAAACTGGTAACACACAGATCAGAAAATAAGTTTGCAAATACATTGCTATTATTTAACAGTGTAAAAAATTACTTTTCTTTAAATAATGAAATTGTATAATAACAATAATCTACTTCTGGTTGTAAGTAATGCTCATTTACACATACTTCATTCAGACTTCATCTAGTAATCAAACCAAGCCAGTAATGGGTAAATGAAGCATTACCCATGCCCAGTTATTACCAATCAGTTTCATTTTTAAAAAAAAAAATCAGAAAAATACTCACTAGAGTCTTTCTGCTAATGAGGTTTATCTGGACTTCACAACCACTTTTTGCAAACTTTTATGGAACATTTTGCATAAGAAAATAAAGTTAGTAGAAGACAAGTATTTATTGTACAAGTGGTTACACACACAGAAGTGCTTGGTAAGGATATCTGATTTAATGCCAGGTAGATAGATAATGAATGTGGCCATCAGAATTTGATTTTAGGCTGTTTATAATTACTGTACTATACTACTCTATACTTTAACATAATATAATGTAGTATAATATAATATAATATAATGTAATAGTGAGCTAGTATGCTGATGATATCAAGTCCGACTGACATGTTTTACTTATACCACACATGCACAACCTCACAGCTATGCAGGGTGGGTCTGCTTGTCTTATCAGTGCAGGGGATGCAGCTGCACTACTGCAGGTGTCACCAATGCAGCAAGCCAAGCTGCCTCCCTCAGTTTGGGATGGGCAAGTTGATGTCAGTCACTCGCTCCCATTCTCTCCTGCACATTCACTCCATCATCCATGCAACTAATCAAACACATGTCATCTGGGGTGCAGTCAGGGCTTTATCCCTTTGCACTGCAGGTCTAGGCAGATGTCCTAGTTTCTTGAGCTTTGTTAGATTAATGTACTGCACAAGTTTCCTGCATATGGAAATAGCTCTACAGCTAATCATTTCGAATGATATGATTTTGAATTCCCAGTGCATGCAGGAATGCAGTAAGGCAAAACAGATTCTGAGAAGTACAAAGAGGTTTATGACTTCTGAAGATGGAAATGAATTACTGCTTTTGTTTATTGCACACATGATTAAGGAGCAGAATGTAGCAGTCTGGCCACATGTAAATCAAAATGCATCATGTAAACTTCTACCAACAATGATTTATTTATTATTTACTTATTTATTTTACATTTGATTACTGGGAAAGTCTGACTGGGCACAAATTCCTTTTCAGCAGTGGCCTGGGGAGAAAATCTCCATGATTATGAACAATAGTTGTTACAATAAGTGAAAACATTCATAACAAGAAGTACTGATGAACAATAATTGTTACAATAATGAAGAAATTGATAAACATACATTGAATCAAATATATACAGTTTTACAAATTACAGAAAACATCTTGAACAGAAGGCTTTTATAAGATACAAGTGTTGTTGATAGTAATTGTAATAGACAGTTTTCAAGTAAGGGAGGAAACCTAGATACCGGAGATGTAGAAGGATAGTTAATCTTACATATCATAGATCTGAGAACTTTGGCACTTACCCTGTATTACCTATGTCAGAAAAACTAACAGAAAGTATAGATATAGTTGAGGAAAGTGTGGAAGAAGTTGTGCTCCTGATTGGTACTAGCTGGGTGAAGCACAAGAGTAGAGCCATGTATTGGTGAGGTGAGCTTTTAGAGATTTTTTTGAATTGTGTAACTAAGGGTATATTTTTTAGGTTGGGGGATAAAGAATTCCACTGCTGCGGTAGCATTGTCGCCTCACAGTAAGACGCTGTCCGGTTCGATTCTCAGCTAGAGCGTCTTCTGCGTGGAGACATGCATGAATGGGCGTACCTTCGTTGAAGGTTGTGCGTCAGGGCTGGTAACTCGGCACGTAAAAGTCAACTACCAATCATTAGCTGATGGGAGTTCTGCTGTGGCGACCCCTAACCGGGAAAAGCCAAAAGACACAACAACAACAACTTATGAAGTTTGAGAAAAGGGAGTCACCTGCTGTATTATTGCCTTTAGTTATGTCCAGGAGGACTTTATTACTGGCATGTAGCACTCTATTACTGGTGTATGGATGAATTAGGCTTTTTAGAGTAGTTTTTTTTTTTCGGGGTGATATTTTATTTTACATTTGTTGACCGGGCTAGTCTAGCTGGATACATGTCCATTTTCAGTAGAGGCCCGAGGAGAAAAGCTCCATGTGCAAAACAATATAGATAAAAAACAATAACAACATATAAAATGACAAAATAGAAAAGAAGAGAAATATAATAATAATAAAAATAAAAGATACACATTTTTAAATAAGGTCATGAAAAGGTCTAGAGAATAATATGATAAAAACATTTTAAGTAAGGTTTTAAAAAAAGTCATCATAGAATATATACAATGTATAGTGTAGAAGGCAGTTACCAATGTTGATAATAAGGAAATATATGTGAAGTCTTAAGAAGACTTATAAAGACTGAAGTCCCAGGATTCAGAAAAAATAAAATATAAATAAAAGGTTAGAAAGTGAATGGAAGTTGATGCAGGTGGTTAATGCTAGAGGATAAAGCAATTAGTCAGGGGTAATACAGGAACATAATCAGTGTTTTTTGAGATGAAGCTTGAGCTTCTTTTTGAAAAGTGTATGAGAGGAGAGAGTTGTAAGTTCAGTAGGTAGTAGATTCCATAGTTTACCAATGGTGTTACAGAAGAGGGAGTCACCTGCTAGGTTATTAGCTCTACAGGTGTTAAACAGTAGTTTATTAGCTGAGCATAAGTTTTTAGGATTATGGTAGGGGGTAAGTAGTCTTGAGAAAATAGGAGTATTTGAGGGTTGATACAGGCTTTTATGGGCAATAGTAAGCTGAGAAAGATGAAAATGCTGATGAAATTCTAACCAATCAAGTTGTAAAAGGTTTAGATAGTGATGAGTATGGTAAGGGGAGGCAGCAGCAAATCTAGCAATGTTATTATATGATACAGTGAGCTTGTTAATGTTGGTTTTAGAAAGGTTTGTGAAAATGGGTGAGGCATAGAGTAGAGTAGAGATGAGATGAGTTCTGGCTATAGCAGTCCTGGCTGTTGTAGTGAGAAAAGGTTTGATTCTATAGAGGGATCCAAGTTTCTTGTTGACAGTTTTTATTGTGGTGTTAATATGTGTGTCAAAGTTGAGGTTGTTGTCAGTAGTTATTCCTAGGAGCTTGGTAGTTGGGTCTGGAGAGATAACAGTACCATTGTTGGATGTAAGTGAAAATTGTATGGGGGTGGACTTATGTGTTGGGGAGAAGAGTAGCAGTTTTGTTTTCTTGGGATTAAGGAGGAGGCAGCGGTTAGTAAACCATTGTTCCACAGTGGTAAATGCATTCTGGGTCAAGGTTTGCAGTTCAATTTGAGAGGTAGCTGAGCAGATAATGGTGGAGTCATCTGCATATTGAATGCAGGTAGAGTAAGGAATTGCTGAGTGAAGATCATTAGTGTAGATGAAAAATAGGAGTGGCCCTAATATGGAGCCCTGAGGGACACCAAGGGATATAGGTAGGAGATTTGATAGATTATTGTGCCAGAGTACTGCTTGTTTCCTGTTATCAATGTAAGATTTGAACCAGTTGATAGTTAATGGGTCTAAGGACAGAGATTGCATGATGTGTAAGAGCAGGTGGTGATGAACCATGTCGAAGGCTTTGGATAAATCAACAAATACTGCTGAGGAATGAAGGCCGTTGTTACGATTATTGTTAATACAATCTGTAAAATATAGCAGGACAGTGGTGGTACTATGGTAAGGTCTGAAGCCATGTTGACAGTTAGCCAGAAGTTTATTTTGGAGCAGATGGTTGAGTAGTTGTTTCTGAATACACTTTTCCATAATTTTTGTGAGGGGAGATAGCAAGGCTATGGGACGAAAATTAGAGAAATCATTTGAGTTCCCACCTTTGTGTAGAGGAATGATATAGGAAATCTTCCAGATGGACGGGATATTTCCTTCACTAATAGTTCTATTGATAAGAATGGATATAGGGTAGGCTATAGATTTAGCACCTATTTGAAGGTATTCTGCTGGGAGTTGGTCAGCTGAGGGGGTGGAAGGTTTAAGGTTACATAGTAGAGAGCAAATAGTGGATGTGGGCACTGGATGGAATAGAAAGGAAGGTGGAGGATTTACAGATGAATTAGGAAGGTTTGCAATGTCTGGTGTAAGATGACTAGCAAGAGTTTGGATGGCATTGGTAAAGAAGGAGTTAAAGGAGTTGGCAGTGTTGATGGGATTATCTGGGTTCGAGCCTAGAGGGTTAGGGGTGACTGATTGTCCTGGATGAAGAAGTTTGTTAATGCTTTTCCAGAATATTTGTGGTTTATTAACATGAGTTTGCTGTATTTGGAGGTAAAAGTTCTTTTTATCTAGTACAATGACTTTTTTAGTGTAATTTCTTAGTTGTTTGAAAATTAAGTGATCGAATGGGTTTTTTGTAGAACGCCATTTAACCCAAGCTTTGTTTCTCAGATGGATTTTATGCCTTGAAGTGTTTGAGAGCCAGGGAGCTGGTTTAGCTTTACATCTAATAGAACGTAGTGGGGCATGGTGGTTCAGGATGGATAAGAATGGTGAATTAAAATATGATACTGCTTCATCAAGTGGAAGATATTTTAGAGGTATCCAATTGCATTGTTTAAGTTCTGTAAGGAATAGATCATGGTTAAATTGTTTTTTGGAGCGAACAGTTCTGGCAGTATTGGGATGTGTAAGGTTGGTTTTAGATCTAATAAAATAGGTTAGGAAGTGGTCACTTAGATCATCTGGGAGGGTTCCTACTTTGTAGGAATGTAGAGGATTATTAGTAAGTATCCAGTCCAGGATAGTTTCTTTGTTGTTGGGCTTGTGAGTTCTGGTAGAGGAGTTGATATTTTGAGTAAAGCAATATAGGTTGATATGGGTAGAAGGGTGTGAACTATTACAGGACTGCAATCAATATTAAGGTCACCTAGAATTATAGTTTCCTGTGGGAGGTTGATAGTAAGCCAATTCAGGATATTTTCGAGGGTTTTAATATTGTTACCAGGTGGTAGGTATAGGCAGATGACATTAATGGCTTTATTAGGGTTGACCTGAAGTTTAGTGATCAGAATTTCAGCTTTGTTGTCTAAGGGTGGGTTGAGGTCAAAGGTACTAATTTGTATTGTGGTTTTATGGAGGATTGCAACCCCTCCTCCCTTTTTGGTAGTACGGTCTTTTCTAATGATATTATAACCAGGAGGGGTGACTTCATTGTCTTTGATTGTGGGTTTAAGCCATGTTTCAGAAAGGCATAGGATATCAAATTGGTGGACATCTAGTAGAGCATGAAGGTGTGGGATTTTATTATTAATGCTGCGTATATTGAGATGTGCTATGAGGAGAGAGTTTGCTGGCTTGGAAGGGGTTATGGTGCTACTGTTAATTGGGGTATATTTGTCAGTGGTCGAGGTATGAATAGGCCCAGGGTTTGGGTGTATGTCTCCATCAAGTAGGGTGTGAAGGTGAGTAATGTATTTATGATAAAGTAGTTTGTAAGAATGGTTAGGTTGTTTTTTGTTATTGGAATGATTATATTTAATGGGTGTAAGTCTGTGAAATTTGGGAACTATGTAGATGGGTGAGGATGTAATATTTAGAGAGATTGGAATAGTGTCAATTGTTAATGTAGAAGTATATTTTGCGGGAAAGGGGGTGGAGGAGTATAGTGGTTGTTCGTATAAGGTTAAGAGATAGACAGTAAAAAGAGAAGGAAGTAGTGTGAGAATGAGAAGTAGTTGAGTTAGGAGGTGGGAGGGAGATGTTGGCATTTTAGAGTTAGTAGATGGTAGTTGGATGTGTGGGGTGATAGGTAAGATGGTGTAGTGGTGAAAGTATTGGGGGAAGTGGAACAACAGAGCAGAGTGGGGGTGGGTGTGTCTAATAGTAATGTGTTGTGGGAGGTGTGATGTGATAATGATGTGGGCAGTGGGATTGGTGTGGTGTAAGAGAGGGTGTGGTAAGGGAGGAATACGTGTAGGGACCCTGGGGTGGGTGGGAATTGGGGGCAGGGTAGGGGAGCAGAGTGAGCCCATAGGGTGAATGGAGTGGGATGAGACAAGGAGACCTGCGTCAAAGATGACAATAAGTGAAAAAAGAGAGGCAACAGGTGAATGTAAACTCTGAGAGTGTAACAGGGAGGTGAGAGGCTAAGCAAATGGAGAATAAGAAGCTAAGAGGGGTGAGTAGAGATATTAGACCCTAAGGTCACAGTAAAAATAAAAGAGACAGGGTAGATACTAGAGCTAGGAGTTTAGTAAAGGTAGCCTAGAACAACTACTTATGAACAGAGTGTACAGCTAGTGCGATATAAAGGAAGAGTGAAATGATATAAGGTATACAGCAGGTACAGAGCCGCCACCTAGTGGGCAGTTACCAGAATTGTGGAGTGTGCCGCAGCTGAAGCTAAATCCAGAATGAAGGAGAACTGAAGAGATAGAGGAGAGCAGCTAATATGGTAGTTAATCAGGCAGGGTAAAAATAATGGGAGTTGGAATATGAAATAGGCTGGAGGTGGGAAATATGGCAGACTGCAGGGGGGGGGAGGAATGGCTGCTGCTGTACTGAACTCAGGAGACACACCTAACCTGGCAAAGTAGATTTGTATAAATTAAGGCTAAAGTCTTTAGTTGACTATAGCAAACATACTTTCTGTATGAGTGTTCCTGAATATACTCTCAGGGAGCTGATAGGTGACTTCTTTGCCCTGAGAATGCTTCTATGTGAGTCAATGCAGAGCAGTTTCAGGGTTTCAGGCTAAAAAAGTAACCCAGAGCTGCAGAGTATAGAGAGAGAGAGAAACAGGTAATGAGGGAAGCAGTGTAATAGCTAGACAAAACAAGCAAATCTTTAAATAGACATTATTGTATAACAAATCTCAGCAGGAGAAATAATAGTATATTACACAGGCAAAAACATTAATAAAGTGAATTTACTATATGTTAAACTCGGTGTAAAACAATAGCATACTAGTGTGGCAAATATATAGTGGCAGCTCAACAGGCTGATTTTAGTAATAGATAGCACAAATTGTATCTCCCATGGGTTAATGCTGGCAGATAAAATGCGATTACAGCAGCAAATTATAAGTAATGCCAGCAGTATACCTTTCCGCTAATGCAGTAAAGGAATTGGGTATACACGCAGCCTATTTTGCATGTTTTTAATGGTAGAGAGTAGTAAAAGAACCAGATGTTGTAAATAATGACAAATAATGAGAGGATAGAGTGTTTTTGTTATCCAGAACTCTAACTAATAATAAACGCTTATTAGTTGATTGCCCACGTGCAGAACGCCAATGGAAAGTTGGCTTGGGCAGTAAAGTTGCATTAAAAAGCACACTGTTTGCTACTATTTATCAGAGTAAAAGTATACCATGTATACATTGTTGGGAGGTAATTAAGTAAAATTATGCTAGTAGTCAAATAAAGTCTGCTTTTTAACAGGAGATAGAAAAAATAAACGCCCGATTGAGGAAAGCGCACGAGCAGAACGCTAATGAGAAGTAGTGTGCCCAAGGAAATTACAATTCCTATAAAATTTTATGGCCTAGAGTAAGTTGGTTATACAAGAGGAGATGTGGTAGTTCTAACCATTTAAGTTGATTTAGAGCTATGCAGTGGTGAGACCTATAAGGAGTATATGTGGCAAATCAAGTAATGTTATTATAGCATGAGTCAAGTTTTGCAATGTCAGTTTTTCTTAGGTTAGTAAGAATTGGAGAAGTGTAGGTAAGTGTTAAGAGGAGGTGTGTGTGTGCGATTGTTACTTTAGTAGCTCTTGGCAGATATTGCTTATTTCTGTATAGGGCACCCAGTTTTTTGTGGACCTTCTTTATGGTTTGGGAGATTTGAATGTCAAATCTCAAATTACAATCAATTTCTATCCCAAGTAATTTAGTGTGGGTGACAGGAGAGATAAAGATTTTATTTTTAGGTGTGATGTTAAAGGGGGGGTAATGGAGACTATCTAGTTGGGTGGAAGAGCAGCAGTTAAGTTTTATTAGGATTTAGAATAAGCTGTGAATTAGAGAGCCAAGATTTAACAGAGAGAAAGGAAGCCTGTGTTAGTGAATGAAGATCTTAAAAGGAGGAAGCAGCACATATTAAAGTGGAATCAACTGTGCATTGTCTGACAGTAGCATGTAGTGTAGAAGTATGGAGGTTATTTGTGAAAATAGAGAATATTAGGGGCCCTAAGGATGGAGCCCTTGGGAACACATAGTGTAACTGGGAGTAGAGGGGAGAGGTCTTTTTGTGATTCCACTGTTTGTTGTCTACCTGATCGATAGCTTTGGAACCAGGCAATAGTATTTCCACTGAGATTTGGGTCAGAGAGAGCCTTAATAAGTTTCTCATGTGCAACTGTATCAAATGCCTTGTAGAAGTCCAGAAAGAGGGCAAATACAAATGTTCCATTGTTTCTGTGGTTATTAACTATGTCTGTAAATTACATTAGGCAGTGGTGGTGCTATGAAAAGGCCGAAATGTGTGTTGTGTATTGGACAGAAGTTTGTGAGTACTTAGGTATTCCATGACTTGAGTATGTATAAACTTCTCTAGGATTTGGATAGAGGAGAGAGAATTTTCTGTTCTCTGTATGTGTTCGTTCATTAGTGTATAATAAATGTTTTCTTTTAATAAAATATTTATTATGTTTTCATGTTCTGAGATATTATTGGAGATGTTTATATCCTTATAATATTTTCTAAAGCATTCTAAAATATCCTCAATATTGGGAAGATTTTATTTTACTATATTGACAAGTAATTTATTTAATGTAGTTGCACTTATTATTTTTAGATCTAATTGCTAACTTATATAATTTTGATGGATTTAAAGAATACATTTATAGTTTAAATTTTTCAAAACTAGTTAAACCTTTATGATTTAAGATATCCAGATGTTTTAAATTTAGAGATTGTAATTCTTTATCTAGATCTTTATTACATTTTTGCAAAGTCAATTTTAATCTATTTTTAATTGTAAAGTCAATAGTTCTTTCTTTCTTTATTTATTAATTTATTTTATTTTATTTTATTTAACATTTGATGACCAGAAAATTCCGACTAGGACAGCGCCTATTTTTAGTGGAGGTCTGGGAAGAAATGCTCCAGATGCTCCAGATGCATGTCTTTTATCCCATCCATTCTATTACATAAATACCAGCTTATAATTTTGCCATTCAAATAAGCCTTTAATGAATCCCATAAAATAATATTCAGAACTTCTCCATTATTGTTAAATTCCATACATTTGTGAATTTCATTTAAAAAGCATTCTTTAAAACCTTTTATTTTTGTTATGTATGCTGGTAATCTATTGTGACAGATTAAGCTTCTAGGTTTAGCCATGAGCATAAAAGTAATTGCATTATAATTCAATAGTGGACAGGATATAATTATGACTTTCTCTATTTTAGATATTAGGCTATTTGAAACAAAAACTTTACCAATATTAGATTGTGTACCAAATCTATATGAATAATGTGTATGTATCAAAGACTTATTTTCCATCAGACCTTTAATGTCTCTAAGATTCACTGTATTAATGAATCCAGTTTTGGCATGTTACTTGAACTGGAATCATCACTATTCAAAATATAGCTGAAATAATCTGCTTTATTTTATTTATTCTGCAATGACTACTATATAAGTAAGAATTAATACAGTGACATTAAATAAATAAATGGCTTCTTTGTATATAACCATGACCTATTAGTATAAGTGTACACAACATATATTAAAGAACAAGTCATCTTCAAGCCTCTTTTTCCCATTTTCTGCATGGAGTCAGTGTGTCATGTCAACCATTGCTATTTCTGTCTATTCAATGCCACTCTCCTGAGCCCCTTTTTCCCAGTTTCTACATGGAGTCAGTGTGTCATGTCAACCATTGCTATCTCTGTCTATTCAATGCCACTCTCCTGAGCCCCTTTTCCCAGTTTCTACATGGAGTCAGTGTGTCATGTCAACCATTGCTATCTCTGTCTATTCAATGCCACTCTCCTGAGCCCCTTTTTCCCAGTTTTTGCATGGAGTCAGTGTGTCATGTCAACCATTGATATCTCTGTCTATTCAATGCCACTCTCCTGAGCACCTTTTTCCCAGTTTTTGCATGGAGTCAGTGTGTCATGTCAACCATTGCTATCTCTGTCTATTCAATGCCACTCTCCTGAGCCACGTTTTCCCAGTTTCTACATGGAGTCAGTGTGTCATGTCAACCATTGCTATCTCTGTCTATTCAATGCCACTCTCCTGAGCCCCTTTTTCACAGTTTCTACATGGAGTCGGTGTGTCATGTCAACCATTGCTATCTCTGTCTATTCAATGCCACTCTCCTGCCTTCTCTAATACTTATGCTTAACTGTTGCAGGTCTTCTCTCATACAATCCATCCACCTTTTTGATGGATTCCCTTGTTTCCTTTTGCCTTGCTCCTGTCTGTCCCAAATCTTCTTCACCAGATTGCATTCTGCTTTTCTGCTCAAGTGCCTGAACCACCATTCTCTTTGACCTTTTCTGCAATTGGGCTACTTTGGCTTCTTCTCCTCTTATGTCCTCATTTTTAAACACATAAAAAGTGTAGCGGGCAAAATAGATATAAACGGCTACTTTTATTAAATACCGTTAAGCACTTTTCGTTTGTCTCAAATAGCAAACCATCTATTTTGGCCACTACACTTTTTATGTGTTTAATTCATTGGTTTGTATTTGTTTTTGCTTGGTCATATTAGTACTCCTCGTTTTTTTTCATCTGTCCCACAGTGCAATGTGCATCCTACCAACCATCTGAGGAATTTAATCTCCATCACCTCTAGCTTTCTCAACTCCTCTGCCTTTACTGTCCAGGTTTCTGTACCATACAGTAGTATGGTCATACCACTGTTTTGAACACCTTACTTTTCAGCTTCTTTGGCATTCTTCTGCCACATGCTACACCTGACACTCTGCACCAGCTGGCTGCAGGCATTCTTCTACCACATGCTACACCTGACACTCTGCACCAGCTGGCTGCAGGCATTCTTCTGCCACATGCTACACCTGACACTCTGCACCAGCTGGCTGCAGCAGCTCTGATTCTAGCTTTAACCTCCTTATTCAGTATTCCCTTTTCCTCAACCACTCCTCCCAGATACTTGAAGTTGTTAACCTATTTCACTGTTTTCCCCTCTATCTTAATTCTAAACCTTTTCTGAACTCCACCATTTGCTACTATTACAGCTGTCTTATCAATTCTCCATTTCATCGCATGTGGCTTCAGTTCTGCATTCCATTCCCCTATTCTTTGCTGAAGTTCTTACTCAGAGTCTGCTTGTAATATCATCTGCATAGAGCAACTTTGTTGATCTGTCCCCTCTGACCTATTTGCTAATGTAGTCCATCACCAGTATGAACAGCAGTGGGCTCAGAGATGAACCCTGGTTCAGATCCACTCCCATTGGCTACCCTTCTGTGAGACTGAACACTGTAAGTACTTGAGTCATTGGGTCCTTGTACATAGCCTGGACTAATTCTACTAATGTTTCTGAGATTTCAAACTACCACAGGACTGCCCAAATCAGCTTTCCTGGGACCTCCTCATATGCTTCTTCTAAGTCTAGGAATGCCCAATTGGACTCATTCCTCATCTCTAGCTTCTTCTCAACTATCTGTCTCACTGCAAACATTGGGCCAGTTGTGCTGCATCCTGATCTGAATCCAAACTGCTCATCTCTCATCTCACTTTCTACTACTCCGTGTATTCATTTATCATTCACCCTATCCAGAACATTCATGCAAAGTGACAGGAGTTTGATACCCATATACTGCCCACAGTTGTGAATGTTTCCTTTGTTCCTGAATGCTGGCAGTAGTATGCTTATTCTCAAGTCATCTGGAATATGCCTTTCTCTCTACACTGCTATGAGTACTCTCAGGAACCATTTCTCCCCTATGTCCCCTAACATCTTTATCATGTCTTCTGTGACCTCATCTGAGCCTGTTTCTTTCCCTTACTTCATTTTCCTTACTGCTCTTCTTTCTTCCTCTATGGTGGGCTCTTCCTTTCCTCTTCTTTCATCATAGGCTGTGGCAGTGGCAGTACAACTTCTGTGTGGTCTTCTTCATTCAAAAGCTGCTGGAAGTACTCCTTCCATCTTCCTTTGATGTCCTGTGTACTGGTGAGTAGGTTGCTGTTGGCAACTCTTATGAAACGTGTCTATCTTCTTTATATTTCTAATGTTGTCTTGCAACCTGATGTAGTTTTTTGTGCCATCTCATGACTTACTTTCCAAAAGCTGGCAGAGCTTCTCTGATGTCTTGTGGTTTGTCACTGGTACTGTACTGTTAACCTCTTAGTCAACTAGTATTTCTTCTTAGCCTGCTCTGACTTTTCTATCTCCCACTTCTTCCTGCACTCCTTCTTTCTTTTGATGACTTCCTGGAAATCTGCATTCCACCACAAGCTGTCCTTTTGTACCTTATTTCCATACCTGCCTTGGCTGAATATCTGTTCTGTAGTCCTGTTTTGAGTGCTGCAATTCTTCTTCAATTCCACCTATTCCCTCCTGTTCTTGAGGTGCTAGAGCACTCAGTAATTTCTAGAACTGTTGTGATTTCTCTCCAGTCAACTTCCAGGTCTTCAGCCTGGTCTGTTTTGACCTTAGAGCCTTCTCTGACCACTGCTTGAAGCTGACTGTGGCAACCAGTGGTTTATGCTGTGGACTAACTGTTTCACTGGCGATGACTTTGCAATCACTGATTTTACCCCAGTGTCCTTTCCTTACTAGGAGGAAGTCTACCTGAGTTGCATGTTGGCATCTCTTGTATGTGATCTTGTGACTGCTTCCCTATCTGAATCATCTGTTGGTATTTGCCAGGCAGACTTCTAGAATGGCCTGTCCTTCTTTACTCCTGTTGCCTCACTCATGTGGACCCAGGCAGTCTTCATATCCTGTTCTGTCTATCCTGATATGTGCATTTAAGTCACCCATTATTAATACCAATTCATGTTGTCCTGCTTTATCTAGTAGGTCCTGCAAATGTTGTCTGAATGCACTCTTTTCCTCACTATCATAACCTTGCTGTGGCTGAAATTATGAATACTGCCCTATCATTATGCTGGAGTCTGATTGCCATGAGTCTTTCACTAATTCTGATGACATCTTGCACTATCTTCTGAAGCCTCACCCTTACCAAAATTCTCACACCATTTCTAGCCTGGCCTCCTCCTGAGTAGCAGACACTGGATCCTGAGCTAAGTGGCTTTGCTACACTGCCATCTTGTCTCCTGGATACATAGGATGTCCAGTCTCCTCATTACCATCATGTCATCCATTCCCAAGCTGCATCCTGTTTGTGAACCTATAATGAGTGTAGCAATTCTTAGTTCATGTTTAGCAGGTTGACTGGTTTCACATCCAGCTTTCACTCAACAGAGCTATCCCAGGTAACCCAAGATGAGCAGCTGGGCACCAGACGGTCATTAGCTTATTGATCAAGGGCTGTTGAGCTTTATGGCAAGCACACACTGGTCAGTGGGGGCACGTACACCTCTACCACCATTAGCATGGGTCTCTGGTGTAGATCAGAGTAGGCCAGGTCTTCATAGGTTCATAGGTAGATACTAGGCTATCTGCCCTAGTGCATTTATAAGCCTAGCCAGAGTGTATTTGGCTTCCACCTCCCTATTAGATTAGCCTACTGTGCCTCTGTAAAGTAGGTCACAGAAGGTACCCTTTTAAGATTAGTTTACTGTGCCTCTGTCTAGCAGGGACACAGAAGAGATCCCAGGGGTGAATTTGCGATTTCCCATCCACGCATCCAGATTTCGCTTGAAGAGGGTCAGTGAGGGGCTATGTCTAACATGAATTGGGATTCTATTCCAGAGTGAGGGGAGCCTCTGGGAAATGAATCTGTCCCTCCAGCATGTCCTATTTATTTTTGTGCTGAGGTTTAGGTCCCTGGAGTGTGTAGCTCTAAGGGACTTGGATTTTTTGAGGTGGAGCATGTCCATTAATTCTGGGTTTGACATGGCTTTGTACGTCAGGCATAGATTGCCTCTGAGTAGGCGGTAAGCATCTGAGTAGAGCTGGAGTTTCTTTAGTCGAGCTGCATAGGACATCTGTTTATAGCCCATGATCCTCTTGGTGAGGTACTTTTGGGGTCTCTCCAATTGCTGCAGGTGTCGGGTAAGGTACATCCCAAAAGGGGCATTGTATTCAATTATGGGCCTGATGAGTGATGAGTAGAGGGGCACAATGACCTCTCGATCTAGATGTAAACCCTTTCATGATAAGGAGGGATATATAGAAGGTCTTTCTAACCACTTTGGCAACGTGATTATCAAAGGAGAGATTACTATCTACGTTGGTCCCCAAATCTCTAATTACTTCTTCCATACTTAATGGATTACCGCCTATGTGGTAATTTGTGGGCACCTTGTTTTTCCCAAAGGGGATGACTATGCACTTTTTGGCATTTAGCTTGAGGCTGTGGCTCTGACACCAAGCATCCGTCTCTGTGAGACCCTTTTGGAGGATGCTTGTGTCAGCTGGAGATTCAATTATGGCCCCCAGTTTGCAGTCATCTGCGAACTTTGTCAGCCATAATCCCCCTGTGTTAGCCTGAACCTCAGAGAAGTATATATCGAACATGAGAGGTCCCAGAACTGAGCCCTGTGGGATGCCACTTGTAACTGGTTTGGATTCGGACATGGCACCTGCAATTCTGACCATGTGGGTTCTATCTCTGAACCAGTTTGCAACCCATCTTGTGATATAGGGGTTGATATTTAAGCTGGTAAGCTTATTTATGATGCCCGAGTGGGGTATTGTGTCGAAGGCTTTTGCGAGGTCCAGGTAGGCTGTGTGGACTACCTTGCCCTCATCTATGGCTTTGGTAACTGTTTGAAAGAAATCAACTAGGTTTAATAGGCAAGATCTGCCCTTAACAAAGCCGAATTGGGTAGGGTCCAGTGTCTGGAGGCTCCCAATGTCTTTGTTTATGAGTTCCATGATAATACGCTCCATAGCTTTACAGACCAGACTAGTCAGGCTTATGGGGCGATAGTTTCTGGGGTCCATTGTGGCACCACCTTTGTGGAGTGGGACCACTGTAGCTGTACACCATTCTTTGGGTATTTTATCCTGTAGTAAGGCTAAGTTTGAACAGTGACTTAATGTGAGGGTTCAGTTCTTCTTGGAGCTCATGTAAGACACAGCCTGGGACACCGTTCGGTCCCATAGATGCTGTATTTTTTGCTTTGGAGAGGGCAGCTTTCACGTGTGCATCTGTGATGTCAGGGAGGTTACATTCAGTTGGGATAGGCATTTGCTCCTTTGGGGGTGGAAGGGGGGGGGAGTTTGTGCTGAATCTGTCTGCCAGGATGTTGGCTATGTCCGTAGGTTAGGTATATTTTGTACCGTTATGCAACAATTCAGAGCATATCTGGGAGTTTCCGCCCATGTTCCTGACATAACTAAAGAAGGCCTTGTGATTATCTTTAGTGTCTAGGGCAATTTTTCTTTCGAAACTGGCCTTTGATGATTTTATGAGGGATCGAAGTTTCTTGCTAATACTGATCAGAGATGCCTTCCCTTTTTGGGATTTTGCTCTGTTATGTAGTAGCTTCCTCCTTCTGTTGTATAGCTTATTTATGGCCGGGGTCCACTAGACCAGTCTCCTGTTTTTGGAGGAGTGAGTCTTGGTTTTATTTGGGATAGCACAATCCATGCATTCCCGCAGGTGCTCATAGAATGCATTTGTAAAGGATTCTGCGGATTGGGCTGTATTATCCTCTGGCCTAGGGGCTTTGAAGGATTCCACCTCAGCTTGAGAAGTGCAAAGTTGGCTTTTGAGAAATTCTTTACAGTGATTTCCTTGGCTGGGGGTGGGGACAGGATATGGATGTCCAGGGAAATTTGTTTATGGTCTGATCTTACCAATGAGGGGTTTACCTCTGGTGTGGAACATAGAGTTCCTATGTTGGTGATGACCAGGTCCAGTATGCTGTTCCCTCTTGTGGGAGTGGTGACCAGTTGTTCCATTGCGTTAGAGTTTATAAATTCAAGGAACCATTGGGTGAGGGTGTTTGGGCTTGAGTAGTTTTCCCAGTCAATGTTTGGGTAGTTGAAGTCACCCAATAACATAGTGTTTGGAGAGACCTTCATATTCTCCAGTGTTCTCAGGAATGCCTAGTGGGGTTCCTGTCATCGGGAGGGTATTCTGTAGCAGGCTACAAACTGAAAGGCAGTTTTGCCCGCTGTTAGTTGCACATGGATGGTTTCCAATGCTTCGTGCAGTGCCACTAACCTGGAGGTGTAGGTATCTTTGATGAATATAGATACTCCCCCTCCTTTTGTACTTCGGTCCGGGTTTTGGGGCCGAAACGCATGGTATGAGTTATAACCTGGTAGTGCTGGGGTGCTCTCAGGAGCCTTGAACCAGGTTTCTGTTACTGCACAGACATCGATTTTCTCCATACTGAGGAGAGCCTCGAGTGCATGCATCTTGAGGTTTAGACTTTTGGCATTGAGTAGCATTACCTTTAGATTTTTTATCCTTGGGTTGTCTATGGAGGTGGGTTTGTCCTTTGAGCCTTGCCTAAAAAGGCACTATTGGGGTGGCAAGAGCCTTGGCCAGTATACAAAAGCCTAAGAGTGACAGGTGCAAGCCATCCCTAGCGAAGCAACGTGGCTTGTCGAGCATGTCATCCCAGGCTGACAGACACTGGATCCCCTTTGAATGACACCAATACTTTAGCCAATTGTTGAAACTGATCATTTTGTCTTTATACTGTGGCATCATTCTTGGTGAGGGCAAGATGTTACTCAAGGTCAGGGTCATACCAGCCTGGGCTACATGGTCAGAGAGCTCCTCTATGTCTCTTTTCATGTAGTCCAGGGAGGTACTTCTCAGGTCATTCACACCAGCATGGACAATGACGGAGTCATATTTGTACTTGCTTTGGAGTCACCTGAATGCTTGCATTATGTGGTGGATCCTGGCACCTGACAGGCAGCTTACAGTGACCTTCTCCTTGTTCAGTCTGGTGAGCGGGACATCAGTGTGCTGGACAATAGAGTCCCCTATAACAAGTGTATTTGGTGTGTTGTTTGGCCTTAAGGGCTGTGACTGTGAGGCACACTGATTTTGTGAGATATGTGATTCGTGGATATTGTTGAGGGGTGGCTGTTGCTTGGATATCTGCTTAGGAGGTCTTTGCTGTTTAGGCATATTTTTATTTAGAGCCTCCGAGTATGTTTTTGTTTGTTTATGTGTTGGGTATGCAGATGCAATAGGTCTGTGTGAGACTGGATTTGTGGTGTGGGTGGTTACCTTTTCCTCCTGACTGACTGTGCCAGTCTTGGGTTGAGAGAGCTCTGCCTCCAGTTTGGCTGTGTAACTGCATCTCTCACATGTATTAGAGTTTATTGGAAGGAGGAGAGGGGTCTGTGTCCATAAGGCAATTGTAACATTGCCTCAAAATTCCCAGATTCACCAGCTGGACTGGAGAGTAACCTTTAAACTGACCCTTGGACATACCAGATTAGTATAGGGAACTGTTTTTTTACTGATCAGATTAGGGAAGGGAACTGATTTTTCACTTGATCAGGAAGGATCAATCAGGAGCCTAATACTTATGAGAAGTCAAGGAGGGTGTAGTGCTTTAGTTAGTTAGTGTTTCCTTATAAGAGCTGAGCAAGTGCAGGGCTTTAGAAAGAGAATAGAGTGATTACTTTGAGAGTTTGAACAGTTCTAAGGGGAAAAAGTGAAGAGCAGACTTTGTGGAGCCTGGAATAGTTTAAACCTGTTTAGGTGGCACTTCCCGACGCTGCTCAGTGCGCAAAACCGCACAAAAAGAGAGTTGTAGGGTTTTAAGAGAGAGAGAGCAAGGAGTTTAGAATTGACCCAAAATGGCCAATAAAACTACAGCTTCTAGGTAGTAACCACTCCTCCAGGGACAGGCAGGCTGTTCAGTGTTAACCACTCCCACTGATGAACACAGAGACTTCCCTTTAGCCCAAGCAAGCACTGGCCTTCTAGAAACTTCCAAACAGTTCAGAACAGCAAATCTATAACTGAACTTTCTTAACTTTCAGAAAGTGGGAAAAAAGCAAGATTTTTTTTTTTTTTCTTTTTGTTGTAGTTTAAAGGTAGCAGAGATACACAAGCAGCAAAATAATCACAACAGTGCAATAAGTGACCCCACACTTGAGTGCTAGGCCAAAATCAGGTAAAATGCAGTTTTTAGGGAAAAAAACGATTTTAAATTAAGTGCAACACAGGAAATTCAGTAAACAGGCTCTAGATGTGTTCCAAGTACTGTTACTGTTACAGATATAAACTTTAGCAAGCCGGAAAATGCCAAAAGTAGGTGGCAAAGCAGTAATAACAATCAGAAGAAAATACTTAAAATCACAAAAGTGGCTCCTTTTCTTCTCTCAGCGTTTTCTCCCCTTGGTAGGTGCTTCAGCAACAACTAGCAAGCCTGAAAAGACGCCAAAACCACGAGGCAGCCAGGTTTTAAGAGAGACAGATCAAGGAGTTTAGAATTGACCCAAAATGGCCAATAAAACTACAGCTTCTAGGTAGTAACCACTCCTCCAGGGACAGGCAGGCTGTTCAGTGTTAACCACTCCCACTGGTGAACACAGAGACTTCCCTTTAGCCCAAGCAAGCACTGGCCTTCTAGAAACTTCCAAACAGTTCAGAACAGCAAATCTGTAACTGAACTTTCTTAACTTTCAGAAAGTGGGAAAAAAGCAAGATTTTCTTGTCACCAGCCAATAACCATACCCATTTGGTGACATTAGTCAACATAACTGAATCACCTAGAGCCTATTTTACACTGTCGAGTGGCTAGCCTTGCCACTGCATGCAGTCTGTGATCCACCACAGTAGATGTCCAAAGTGGTTGGCTTATACAAATCTTTCCCCTATAGGGAACCATATAGAGCTTGTGCTGCTGCCCACAGCTCCATTCTTTTGGTGAGTTTGAGATGGAAACACTCAGAATTCTTTTTGGTGGTGGGAGGAACTCAATAGAGACACAGGGAGAACATGCAAACTCCAAACAAGCATTAGCGGGTGGTCAGGATCGAACCTTGTACCATGTGCATGGGAGGCAAGACCTTAACCATTATAACAACTGGTATCCATCTATATTAAAGACTAACTAGCTGCTATTAATTAAACTTTTCATAACTTCCTGCATATTATCTTCTGATTTATATAAGTGGTGAATTCACAAACTAGAATAGAGTTGGGGCAATATCTATCATATTTCAAAAAGTACTAATTGCATATCTATAAGAAATATTTGATGATGCTCAAAATATTTTACTAAACTTAGCATTAATAGTACCCCTATTCTACCACATGAAAGTTAGCACTATCAATATGACTACTTAGTATATGTTATACATCTTTTATTAGTATTGAAAAATGAACACGTTACATATTTACCAAGCAAAACTTGAATTTACACTCATTATTGCATATATACAATAATATATTATTATGTTATTGTGTTTTAACCAAGTATTATAACTATATGCCAACGTTTAACCATTTAATGATTCTTTAATAATTTAAATACAGCTGCATATATTTTGCAAGTACTTCCCAAACTTCTGTTAAAAACATGTTTTGTCCAACCAACAACCTGACAAATTGATAAAATATAACAAAGAATATTAAATGATTATTAGTTAGTCTAACTGAAGCCAAACCATTTTATATATAAGACGATTTGTATTGGATATCTACATACTGTTAGTAATACTTAATACTAAGTCTTTATCTTGATTAGAGAGAAACCAGGCAATCACAGATCTAGGAGAAGAAAAGATTTTCTTTGAAGATGGATTAGCTAAAGGTCTATGTGCTCTTATAAATCCCAAATGAAAGAGCCTCAGGCAGATTTAATGCTTAAGGCAAGTTAGAAAATGTATCATATTATCTCCTTCATGTTTCTCTGTGGTGCAATAAATTATAACATTATTTTTTCTTGATTTATTCTACTGATAATCCAGTTAAAACTTGTTTTGTTTAAGCAAGAATTCAATATGATTTTTGCTTTCTGTTACTCTAAGTCATTGATTGTTTCTTTCATACCTGATATTTGAAGTTTCTCATTTAACATGAACAATAGTAACTCCTTTTTAAGATTTACTGGTGGTTGGAATACTTCGAAAGTTTGTTTTCTAGACATAGATGTCTTGAAAGAAGAAAGGAAGGACATTTTCAGCTCAGTTATCAGTTATAAAAATGTAGCTGGTAATGGTTTGCTGCATTACTCTAATATGCATCCCACTTACGTCAAGTATAACATCATTAAAGGGCAGCTAGTTAGATTAAATAGGCTCATAAGTGATGACACAAAGTTAGATTTTTTAGTGGAAGAGCTATGTCAATGCTCTTCCCTCCATACTTCTCCTATACCTATAATCTTTGTGCTCCTCCCTATATTGCAATCATCCCTTATCTAACCTTTCTCTCCTCTCTCGCGACTTCTGCCCTGTCCCCACATTTGTAGTTTACTCTACCCCCTATACTGCAACATCCTCTCTGAACTTTTAAATCTGCCCCATAATTAGGGATGCCATCTTTCTTACCCGGCGTTCTTACCTGGCTGCTGTGCACTTTGCGTCGGGCTCCTGACCTTCTATACATGTAAGCATTGTTTTTGTTCTATGGGACCTGTTAATAGCTGCTTATCCAGCAAAGAAAATCTGCTTTTGCCTAAACATGTATGTTAAACACGAAGGCTTTGTATATGTTTTAATGTGACCATATTTATCGCTGATCAAACCCTTTACTACCTTAGCGTCTGCATGTGTGGATTGTATGTGCTACTAGTTTAAGGTTTACTTAGCCAGTACATTTTTTGTTCATGCTCTAAAACTGGTTATGTGTAAAACACAGTGTGTTTAATTTACCGCTCTTGTTGCCACTACTTACGCTAATATAGCAACTCAGCATGTGTGAATACTATTAAGGTTTGTTGAATGTATTGCATTCTAATCTGATTCTAGTACTGTTTCCCTTCGCTTCTCATTTTTCACACACTCTCTGCAGGGTTAAATACCTGTTCCTGAGTAGCGCTCTCACACTAGACGCTAATAAACATACACGCTGTTAATAGCGCTCTCGCACTAGACGCTAACAAACATACAATGCTGATAAGTTTGGATCGCAAACAAATGTTAGATATTGGTAAACCAAGTCATGCTTGTCCATAGTGCCATTTTAGAGTTTAATTGAACACTCTACTGAAGAGCACTATACAAATAAATAATATAATACCTATTTACATTATTTGCTTTATCGCAAATAGCCCAGAAAGCTGGTAACTCTCTGACACAAACAGCGCGTCAGACTTGTTTTGTATAATCAAATATTGCATTGCATATAGATACATGTGCTAGCCTTTACATTTCTAACAACTACATTTGAACGAGCCTATTGCTTATGAGTTCCTAACACTGCTCATATGTAGCTGGGGTATACATGCTCATTTACATGCACTACGCGTTGTGCACGTGGAATGCATCTAGGGACATAAGAATCACATATGCCTAGTACTACTAATTACACACTTTCTACAGATGAAACTGTTTCTACCAATGTCTATTCTTTATCTCTGCATTTTGCATAACTGTTGAGTCACAAATGTACCTGTTTTTGTAATGTACTTACTAAGTGATTTGAACAGTGTTGATTTTTACTGATGTATTGTTGCATATGTAACTAATCTGTGCCTAAAAAAACTTCTCTGCTTTCTTATCCCTGTTTTAATGTTTGGCTCACTACCTCCTCTCTCTTCTTACTTTCTTTAGTCTAGTGAACTAGTACATCCCTGTACTGAATAACCTGCATAATCCCTCCTGGAAGCATTGGAAACTTGACTGAACTTGGATTCCACCTACCAGTCTCAGTGAAAACAACCCTTCTAAGACTGATAAAGTATGTGTATATCCAGCTACCTGTACTTTATACCACTATTTAAGATTTAATGGTTCTGTCTCGCTAGGCCAGCTTCCCACCCAGAATAGCCAGCAGCCAACTTGCCCCTATTTTTCCCTTCTTGTTCTCTTTAGCTAACCCTTTATCCAGCCTATTCTCTCTCTCTGTGATACTTCCTTACTCACTATCTCCTCAGCCTGTTATCCTGTATGAGAACACTTAGCTGTAGCTAAGCGACCATCCTCTAGGTGACGCTCTATCTTCAGCTTTCTGCATTTCTATCCGTACACCAACTTCATTACCTTACTGCCCCAACCCTGCTTCTAAGTTTTTACTTTCACTGACTTATTCTATCACCTCTCCCACCCAATTCCCAGGGTACCTTTACCACACTCTCTTTACTTCCCTACTTTTCTCTCTCTAGCCTCATTACATACTTCCACATACTTACCCTCTGACATACTTGTTTACATTTCCTGCTCTACACATTGTCTTCCTCAACAGCTCTCTCTCTTGTCTCTACCCGCTCCATTCACCCTACGGGCTCACTCCGCTCCCCTACCCTGCCCCCAATTCCCACCCGCCCCCAGTGGTCCTACCTTTATACCACTAGTAGACACACCCTATCCTTTCCATACCAATCAGACACCTAATATCACAAACCAACCCAAATCTCTCCTTGAACACCACACCCACTAATTATCTAAACCTCCTCCCCCTATCTACTCTCTTTTACAACTACCTCTCAACATACAAACTACATCTTAACTCTTTTCTAACCTCTATTCACACACAAATGGGTATATCAATCACCCCTCCACAGCTTAAACTGCTCTTCTGCTTATCACTTATATCTTCTCTTATAATTACTTACATCCTAACCTCTTATGAATACCCATTGAACTCTTCTTATTCATTCCCCTCTAAGTACACCAGTACATATACATCACCTCTCTCCCCTTCCCTCTCCAACCTTACCACACAACCCAACTATCTACATGCCAAATACCATAGACTAGCTCACTTCAAGTTAAGTAAACCTAAACCCAGGAAAATATCTGACATCTTTTACTTACTCCATCAATCAAAATACCTTAAACTCCTCCACCTTTTGTTAGATGGAGACATTCATCCTAATCCAGGCCCACAACATAATAAAACAAAAACACACAAAGTACTAGATAAAACTACATCTCTCTCACTTTCCATACCCAACAATTCTCTCTCTATTACCCATCTCAATATACGAAGTATTTGTAACAAAATTAGTCAAATCCATGCCCTCCTTGAAACCCATCAATTTGATATGTTATGCTTAACTGAAACATGGCTAAAGCCATCAATCAAAGACAATGAAATCACCCCACCTGGTTATAATATCATTAGACATGATCGCACTACCAAAAAAGAGGGAGGAGTAGCAATTCTCTACAAAACACAACTCCAAATTAGTACTTTAAATCTGACTTTTAACCTTGACAATAATGCTGAAAAAATTAGCTCCAAACTCCCAAGTTAATACTACTAAAGCCATAAATATCATATGTGCATATCTCCCTCCTGGAAACAATATCAACACTCTCGAACATATCCTCAATTTTCTCTCTACCAACCTCCCTCAAGAAACACTAGTCTTAGGCAATTTTAACATCAATTGGTACTCCTGTAATAGTACTAACCCCACCTCCCATATAAACCTATATGGCTTTAAACAACTCATTAGTAGTCCTACAAAAACTAATAAAACCAACAACAAGGAAACCATCTTAGACTGGATTCTTACTAATACTCCCCAACAAACCTATCAATTAGGCACCCTTCCAGATGATCTAAGTGACCACTCACTAACTTATATCATTAGACACAAATCAAACCTAGCCTTACCTACCACCTACAAAACACTACGATCAAAAAAACAATTCAACTCTGATCAGTTTCTTGCTGAACTAAGACAATGCAATTGGTCCTGACTAAAATACCTTCCACTTAATGATGCTGTTGAATACTTTAATTCTACATTCCTATCCATACTAGATCACCATGCCCCAAGTTGCACTATTAGAACCAAAGCTAAAACAGCACCCTGGCTAACCAACAATACTAAGCAAAAAATCATTCTCAGAAATAAATCTTGGGATAAATGGCGTTCCACTAAGAACCTAACTGACCACCATAACTTCAAAGAGCTTAGAAATAGTACAAAAAAGCCATCCTGGCAGATAAAAAGAACTATTACTTTCAACTACAACAAACCACCAAAAAAGAACCCAAAAAATTTTGGGCTAGTATTAATAATCTTCTATCCTCAGGCCAGTCATTCACACCAAACCCCTAGGACTCTAATCCAAACAATCCTACACAACTAGCTAATGACTTCAACTCTTTCTTCACCAATACTATCCAAACTCTAGCAAATCACCTACCTCCTGACACCTCTAAATTACCCACACCTACTTTACATACTTCTCTTCCCCTTTACCTTCAACCTGTATCTACCTCATTTATCTCATCCCTACTCCATAAACTTAAACCCACCACCCCCTCTGCAGACAAACTTCCTGCAGAATTTCTGCAGATAGGAGCTAAAGCCATTGCCTATCCCATCTCAATCCTGATAAATTGATCTATAAAGGAAGGAATTTTCCCTTCCATTTGGAAGATATCTCACATCATCCCACTACACAAAGGGAGCAATTCTAATGACTTCTCTAATTTTTGTCCCATAGCATTGCTATCACCTATAGCCAAAATCATGGAAAAATGTATCCATAAACAACTCCTTAACCACCTTCTCCATAACAACCTACTTGCTAACAGTCAACATGGATTTAGACCTTCTCACAGTACCACTACTGCATTACTCTCCTTTACTAATGCTATCAACCATAACCGTAACAACACTAATCTATCATCTTCTATCTTCATAGATCTTTCAAAAGTTTTCGACATGGTTAATCATAAACTTCTTCTGCACATACTAAAATCTCTTTCACTTCATCCTTCTTCCTTATCCTGGTTTACATCTTACCTGGAAAACCGTCAGCAGGCAGTACTTTGGAAAAACTCATTATCTAACCTCCTTCCTATCTCTTTAGGTGTACCTCAAGGGTCTATCCTTGGCCCACTCCTATTTTCTATCTTTATTAACGACCTCCAGTCAGCTATTCCAAACACTACTTGCATACAATATGCAGACGATTCCACTATAATCTGCACTGCTTCCTCTCAGACTGAACTCCTGTCACTTACCCAAGAAGCTTTTTCCACTGTTGAACACTAGTTCTCTGACCGTTGCCTACTCCTCAACCCCAAGAAAACAAAGTTGCTATTGTTCTCACCTACCCACAAATCAACCTTTCTTAACTTCTCTATTACTTCCTCTGATAACACTCTGATTTCTCCTGATTCTACTACAAAACTACTAGGAATAACTATTGACAACAATCTCAATTTTGATTTTCATATAAACAACACAATAAGAGTAATAAACAAAAAGATTGGTTCCCTTTATAGAATCAAACCATTCCTTACACCTGAAGCTCAGACCACCTTAGCTAGTTCTCACATTATCTCTACCCTTCTATATGCTTCCCCTATTTATACCAACCTCTCTAAAAATAACCTCAAGAAACTTGCTACATCTTACCATAATATTGCTCAATTTGCCACAGGATCCCTCTTCAGAACTCATCACTGTCTTAACCTAAAACAACTAGGCTGGCATGAACTTCCTAACAGGCTCATTTATCAACAGCTCTTAACTGCTCACAAAATTCTATATCAGCCTTCTAAAACACCAATTCTCTCTAACCTCATTACACCTTATAATAACTTGAAACATCTACGCTATACAAACAAACTACTGGTTAATATTACCAAACCCAATAACTCTGCAGGTGACAGCCTTTTTTCTAACTCTGTTGGAA
Organism: Protopterus annectens; assembly: GCF_019279795.1. Lineage (NCBI taxonomy): Eukaryota > Metazoa > Chordata > Ceratodontiformes > Protopteridae > Protopterus > Protopterus annectens. Next base: position 998,872,075 of record NC_056748.1, read on the forward strand.
AAATGTGGAACAAACTGCCATCTGATATCTCATCTTTGTCTAGTCTTCCACTCTTTAAAAGACAGATGAAAACACATCTCAATAAACACTGGCTTTGTTCCTGTAACAACCCAGATTAACCTTCCTTTTCCTTTCCTCCTTAATTCCTCCTCACACAACATCCTATAGACATATGTAAAAAAAAAATATATATATATATATATATATATATATATATATATATATATTTTTTTTTTTTTTAAATATTTTTATTATTTTCTTTTTCACCTTTTCCCATATTATATACTTATATTTTTAGAATTTGTATAGCAAATATCTACTAAACTTTGTTTATGTAATTTCCTGCTATGACTATGCCTGTCTGCATGTGTATCTCATGTTCTGACTCAATGTGTTTATAATTTTTACCTTGTTTTGCCTGTTTCTGTGAATTACTTGTAATACGGTTGGAGCTTTTCTCCCCGGGCTTCCACTGAAAATGGACATATATCCAGCTGGACTAGCCCGGTCAACAAATGTAAAATAAATAAAATAAAATAAAATAAATAGTCAATGAGGTGTTGAACATTAATTGTAACGAGGAGGCCACAAGAGGTAACGCACAAGGTGATCAAGATTGGGTTACTTCTATGTTGCTTATGTTCACCATAGATAGTAAAGAAATTAAGGACATTATAGCCAATAATTGGAGAATTTTAGCATCTAACAGTAGCTTAAAGGCAGTTGTAGGAGAAGCACCCCTTTTTGTAAACAAAAGAGCTAAGAATTTCAAGGAAATGTTGGAAAGTGGACATAACAAGGGGGTTAGTAAAAGTGGAGGTACTTTAAGTGTAAAAGTTGCAATATTTGCAAATACATTTCAGAAGGGGCTTATTTTGAAGTTTGCAACCAAAGAAGAGAATGGAAGGTTCCTGGAAACTTCAGTTGTAAATCCACCTAAGTGGTATATATGGCTAAATGTTCGGTCTGTCCTTCCTTCTATATTGTCGCACAGGAGAAGTAACCAAATAAGGGCATGAGACTCAAGTGTAGTCCTGCTGCTTTATTCATGAGTACGAGTACAAAACCAGCTTGGTTTTGTACTCGTGAATAAAGCAGCAGGACTACACTTGAGTCTGGTGCCCTTATTTGGTTACTTCTCCTGTGCGACGATATACTGCTTTTGGTTTTGGTTTTATTCGCACACATCTTTTGTTTTTGTGGTTCTTTCTATATTGGAAAGACCAACAGGCAATTAAAAAATAGAATATATGAACATTATTATGCCATCAGAAAGAATAACTTGGATAATGCCCTTTACAAGCACACCCTTACATGTGCAGGTGACAGGAATGGAGATAAATTTTGCTTTGGGGTTATTGATCATGTTCCCCAGGTTTTTAATGGAGACAGAGATTGGGAACTTGATTATAGGGAATTTAAATGGCAGATTTTGTTGTATGCATGTAGGGCACCAGGTTTGAACAATGGAATTGATTACAAAGCAGTCCTAAAAAGAAAGGCATATTATAACAAATGCAAATAGAATGTACATTTTAAATGTTTTATGTTAACATTTTATTTAAGTAATATGTTATTATGTGGTTGCCCCCTCCCCCCTTTTTTACTTGAATTGTTTATGTGAATTTTTTAAATGAATGGTTTTAGGTAAATGCTTTTTGTAATTTATTAACTGGAATTGAGATGTGATTGGTTAAGATTTTTAACCATTTTATATAAGAGGGTTGCATTCATTGAGTTGTTTTTTCTGAAGAAGGCCAAAGTTTTTGGCTGAAAGCGCTTACCCTGTGGTATTAGAGGTTCATGCAAAAGATTTAGTGACTCAACTTTTTCTTGTGTTTTTGTATGGAGTTGTAAGTATCTGGAAGGAGTGGTTGAGGAGAAGGGAAGTCTGAATGAGGAGGTCAAAGCTAGACTCACAGGGGGTTACAGCTAAGTGTCAAGGGTAGTGTATGATAGAAGAATGCCAAAGAAGCTTAAACATAAGGTGTAAAAAGCAGTGGTGTGACTAGTACAACTGTATGGTACAGAAACCTGGGCAGTGATAGCAGAGCAGCTGAGGAAGCCAGTGGTGGTGGAGATGAAGTGCCTGAGATGGGTAGTAGGATCTGCATCATGGGACAGACAAAGAAATTAAGACATCAGAACAGAAGCTAAAGTAGCTCCAATTGCAGAGAAGGTCAAAGAGAACAGATTACAGTGGTGTGGGTGCACATGCAGAAAAGCAAAGACAATCTGGTAAAGAAGATTTGGGACAGACAGGAAGAAGGCAAGAGGTAACAAGTATGTTCATGAAAGAGGTGGATGAATTATGTCAGACAAGACCTGCAACAGTCATGAATGACTGATGAAGAAGGTAGGATAGAGCAGTGAATCTAAAGAGATGGCTACAGTTGACAGAACACCCCTGATCCCATGTAGGAAATGGGAAAAAGAGGGTGATGCTGATGTTACTGATGATTGCAAGAATAATGTATCTATAATTTCTAGCAATGTCTGAGTTTTTCTTTTATAGAATTGGCAGTAGATGAACATGTAGAATTAATATCATCCCTTAGGAAGTTTAGCCTGGCAACTAAAACCTTCCCAGGCTTTCAAAGCCTGTCCCCTTTATCCAGAATGCTGTGCACATCAGGACCATTCATCAGATTTCCACTGCCACATGCAAAAGTTTGTTGCATCTACAAATGGTCCCAGGTCATCGTGTGTTTTTTCTACTATTTCGTGGCAATTTCCTTAACTTGTCTATTTTTTTTTTTTACTCTTCTGTCAGTTCCATTCTTTGCTGCTTTAAATCATTCCATTCTTTTTACTGACTTTTTCTGTTAGAGCTGTGGTGAGGCTGCAACTTGCCCTCGCCTCCCTTTGATATGGTACCATTCCTCACTAGATTTTGTTTGCTCTTGAGTTATTTTGTTTGCTGAAATTTTGTTGTTAGGATTTTAGTCAGGGTCTGTGTAGTTTGTTTATTGTGGATTGAGTACGTCTGCTATCAGTAGTGTTGTTGTGATGGACAAGAAGTCTTACATATATATGTAAAATGCAATAATTCTTATTTATTTTATTTATTTCCACTTTGATTACAATGGAGGCCTGGGGAGAAAAGCTCCATGAAACAGATTACAGTAAAGATAGCAGTCCAATAAAAATAAAAGTACAAGTACAAATACATATCAAATAATACAAAGCATGAGCAATATTGCCCATAGTGGAAAAATATTGTGCAGATGCATTTTAACAAATTCACACAGTAAAAGTCAAAAGCTATTTACAATATTTACAGAGTGTGAGAGATTGGTTCCCCTTAAGAAGGTCGAATGGCTGAAATCTCGAAATGCATATGGTCAAGACCATATACTTGAAATTTCAGAAGCTTGACCTCCTGAATGGGGATCATCATACAGCGCAGACCAGGAGATTTCCCTTTCTGTGCTGTAGTGCGATATCGGAGTTAGAATAAATAAGTAGTGGGGGGAGCAGGGGGGCTTGCCCCCCTGCAGAAACACTGTTTTGTGCTTTCTCTCTTTTTTCTTTCCCTTTCAGAAGGTCGAGCTTCTGAAATTCGAGCATATGGCTTTGGCCATATGCAGTTTGAGATTTCAGCCATTCAACCTTCTGAAGGGGAACTGAGAGATCATATGGGAATTAGCTATAGAAGGTTATAGCCAGCTATAAGGTGCTTGGGAGCTCAGAAGGATACCCTCCCAGGGGCTTTTGTTAAAGAGTTCTAGGTAGAGAGAATGCAGTTACATTTCCATTTAAAGGAGAGGTGGGTGTAAAGCTGAGTTTTGAAGTTGTTTGTGTTTGACATTGTCCTTAGTGTGGAAGGGAGAGAGTTCCAGCAGGACGTTTAGGTTTTCTGGACAGTAATTAAGTTTTGGTGTTCAGATCTGAGTGTTCTGTTCAGGGTATAGGGGAGAAGGATGTTAGTTAGAGAGGGACATTTGGTTGGATTAAATATTAGTATGTGTGCTGTAGTGAGCTGGAGGAAGTCCATGTAATTTGTGAATTCTAACCACTTGAGGGATTGGAGGGTAACACAGTGATGAGTGGAATGTTTGGCTTTGGTGGCAAATTTAGAAATTTTGTTATAACAGCTTTCAAGTTTGGAGGTGATGGAAGAGTATAGTAGCAGGGCGCTGTACAGAAGGGAGGGAAGGAGGTAAGAGGAAGCCAGAGTATGCCTGGTAGAAGTAGAGAGGAAGTGGTTGTTCCTGTATAGCATACCTAGTTTTTGGTGGGTTTTCTTCATATTTTGCTGAATATGGATGTCAAACTTCAGGTGTTCATCTATAGTTACACCGAGTAGTTTGGCAAAGGGAACAACTTCGATTGGAGAGTTGCTTTGGCTAAGGACTTGGAAGGAATTTATATCAAAAGAGAAAGATTTTGAGAGTGTGAATAGTAGTATTTTAGATTTGTTAGCATTGAGAGAAAGGTGATTTTGGCACATCCAGATCTCAGTAGTTGAGAAGGCAGTCGAGTCATCTGCATATTGGATGACGTTGACATTAGGAATAGCAGAGTGAAAGTTATTGATAAAGATATTAAACAGCATTGGTCTGAGGATGGATCCCTGTGGTACTTCAGTAGGGATGGGTAAGAAAGGTGAAGTGCCTTTTTTCCATTTCACAGCCTGAGATCTATCTGACAGATAGCTTGAGAAACAGGAAAGAGTGTTTTGGGAAAGATTTAGGTTTGAGAGGTGACTTAGAAGGTGCTTGTGGGAAACAGTACCAACTGCTTTAGAGAGATGTAGGAGCACTGTGGATACTAAGTTCCCAGAATCGCAGGCTTGATTGACAGTTTTAAGAATGAGAGTAGAGCTGTTATGGTGCTAAGCTGTTATGGTGCTATGTCCTGGTTGTAAGCCATGTTGGGTAGGGGTAAGAAGTTCGTTTTTAGTCAGAAAAAGCATAAGTTGGAGGTGGTTGCATTTTTCTAGGATTTTGGAGATTGGAGAGAGAAGAGCTATAGGGTGAAATGTTAGTGTTTTTGCCTCCCTTGTGGAGAGGAAGAACAAAGGTGGAACACCAGAGTTTAGGGACATAGGATTCCTTTATGGATCTATTAATTAGGATACTAATTGGGAGAGCTATACCATCGGCAGCAGACTTGAGAAAGGAAGAGGGGATGTTGTCAGGTGCATTGGAGCAGGGTTTAAGTTTGGATAGAAGTCTTTTTATGTAGTTGGTGGAGACAGGTTTAAGCTCAAACATAGGGGGGAAATTATTTGGGAACTTTGATGGGGTGGAATGTAGGCGAGATGGGTTGTTGCTGGGAAAAGGTTTTGTTAGGTTGGATATTGAGTGTAAAAAGAAAGAGGTAAATAGTGAGGCTAATTCAAGGTCAGATTTACTTTGGTCTGGACAGGGGTTATGTTTGGAGCCTGGGTTGAGGAGTGAGTCTATGGAGTTCCAAAAAAGCCTAGGGTTTCGGGGATGGTTGGACTGGAGCTTAGTGTAGCAGGATTTTTTTGTCTTTGAAGATTTGTTTTTTTGCAAGGTTATGGAGCTGTGTATATTGGAGAAGGGTTTCGGGAAGTTTATTCTTTTGGTAAAGCTTCCATGATTTGTCTCTTTGATGCATAATTTGCTTTGTTTCATTGGTTAGCCAAGGAGCAGTTATAGTTTTTATTCTTTTTTTTTTCCTTGGTGGAATTAGGGAGTTTGGAGCATCTAGGAAAGTAGACTTAAAGTGGTCTATGGCTTTATCGAGTGGAAGGGTTTTTAGAATGTTCCAGTTCATTTGTTTGAGATAGTTAGAGAAGGTTTTGGGGTCATATTTACTAAGGTTGTGGGTCTGAATATATTGATGTTGGTGTGGATGGGAGGTGGTTGCAAGCTGGGAGATGGTCACTAATAGAGTCAGGGATGGTGCCAGAGTTGGTAATTTCATTTGGATGGGTGACTAAGATCTAGTCAGGAGTGGATCCTGGGGGATTTGTTTTATTGGATCTGGTGATGGAGTGAGTTACTCGAGTAAAGTTAAAGAGGTTAATGGACAGGGAGGGTATGGGACTGTTGATTTTATTCCAGTCGATGTTTACATCGCCTAGTATGTAATTTCAAGCTTAATTTCAGCTGAGGCCCATTGGAGTATGTCTTCAAGGGTTGAGACATTATTTCCAGGTGGGATATAAAGGGCAATGATAGAGAGGCTTTTGTGATTATTCATTTTTAATAGACCGACTGTTAGTTCTGCATTGGCTAATTTAGGAATGGAGTTTGGTAGGGGAATTAAGGTAAGCAGATTGGAATAGATTAATGCAATGCCTCCACCTTTTTTCTTTGGGTGGTCACATCTAAGAGTGTGAAATCCAGAGGGTAGGATTTCAGAGACAGAGAAGTGGGGTTTGAGCCAAGTTTCAGAGATGGATACAATGTCAGGTTGGTTTTGACTTAGCCATGCTTGAAACAGATGTGCTTTGTTGTTGAGACTCTGGGCATTGAATGTGAAAAATTTAAGAGTATTGTAGGGGGATGAATGGTTAGAGGAAGGGGGAAGGTAATTGCTATTTGTGAGTGGGTTAGGTCTAGGGTTGGGGTGAATGTCTCCAGCTAAGACGAGGTTATTGAATGAAGTTATTTTAGGGTGTTTTGGTTTGGATTTAGGGTATTCTGGATGGTCTAGTATTTGTTTAAGAGTAAGTGTCGTAGCAGTAGTAGAAATAATTTTAGGATTAAAAAGGTGCAGAGGGTTGAGCTGAAACAGAGAGGAGGAGATTGAAAAGAAATGATTATTTGTGTGAGGGAGGAGATTTTTTTTGTGGGAGTATGGTAAGGAGTAGAGAGTGGAAGCTGACTGGAGGCATAGGAGCTGGAATGGTATAAAGTTGTTAGGAGCAAAAGGAGGAAGATGAGGATTCAGAGTGTTAGGACCAGTTTAATATGGGAGGATTTCTAATGGGAGAGAAGAGCGGTGGGGTGAGAGGGGGTAGTGAAAGAGTGATGTATTTAATTAGTGATGTATTTAATTATTGTGGGTGATAGGAGGATGGGTAAAGAGGGGAAGGCTTTGGCTGGATGGTTGTCTTGAGTGGGTGGGGACTGGTTGAAATAAAAGTAGGAGTAGTGGGGGTGTGTGGGAATTGGGGGGCAGGGTAGGGGAACAGAGTGAGCCCACAGGGCGAACGGAGTTGGTAGAGCCAAGGAGAAGGAAGAAAACAAGCAAAAAGTTATCAGTGAAACTGAGAACTAGCTCAGAGATAAGGAGGCACTGGCATAAGGCACTGTGTGTGTGAGATTAGAAGGATGCAGAGGGTTGACAGTGGACAGGACCTGAAAACAGGGCAGTAGCAGTTTAGTAGAATATAGTAAGTATTAATAGGGCTAAAACAGGGGAGTGGTAAATTAATAGAACAGTTACAGTACTTTTGGCTTGTATTAAAAGATAGGTAGTTTGTTTATTGTGGCTTGAGTATGTCTGCTGTCACTAGTGTTGTTGTGATGGACAAGAAGTCTTACATGTATATGGAAAAATGCAAGAATTCTTATAAACTTCCTTCACATGTATTGTTTGTGATATGTGTGGGGAGAAGCTAATTTCTCTGAAGACTGTTAGATATGTGCAAGCTTTAAAACCTCCAATGTCAAAGATAGGTGTAACAGGTTAACATTACACAAGCACAAGTTGGTTCTACCAGTTTAGGGTACTTTAGTTGCTTCTAAATCTTCCTTCTATGTGTCTGAGCAGCTTTTTTGTGTGGAAAAGCGAGCTGAGCACAAAGAAAAATCTTCTCAAAGATGATGCCTTCTCAACCCCTCTCTCCAAGAAGCCTAAGTATGGACAGCTTTCACCTATAGGTGTTGCTCAGGTATCTACTGTTATGTCAAAGAAATCTCCTTCCCCTGTTCCCATTCAGACATCTCTTCTGTTATACCTGAGCCTCAGCTTACAACTTCTTACACGCATTCCTCTGCATCAGTCAGGTATCCTAAGGCTATTTCTGCAGACAAGACTATAAGATGATGTACCATGCATTCCTGAATATGATTCATATTTGGCATTAGACCCCATAGGTTCATAGGTAGGTACTAGGCTATTGGCCCTAGGGCCTATATAAGCCTAGCCAAAAAGGTACCCTGGCTTTCGCCACCCAAGAAAGTTATTTTCCTGTGCCCCTGTCGAGCAGAGCCATAGAAGTGTTCCCCGGGGTGAATTTCCTATTCCCCATCCAATCATCAAGATTTTTCTTGAAGAGTGCTAATGAGGAGCTTTGTTTGATATAGACAGTTAGCTTGTTCCAGAATATGGGAAGTCTCTGGGACAGGAATCTATCCCTCCAGCATGTTCTGTCTATTGTGGTGACAAGGTTTAGGTCCCTAGAGCATGTAGCTTGGAGGGATTGGGATTTCTTTAAGTGGAGCATGTTTAACAGCTCTGGGTTTGACATAGCTTTGTATGTTAGGCAGAGATCTTCTCTGAGTAGGCGATATACGACGGAGTAAAGCTGGAGTTTTTTGAGACGGTCTGTGTAGGGCATCTGTTTGAGGCTGGTAATTCTCTTTGTGAGGTATTTTTGCAGCCTTCCATTTGTTGTAGATGTCTTGTGAGGTACATACCAAAAGGGGCATTGTATTCTATAACGGGTCTAATGAGTGATGAGTAGAGGGGAACAATTACCTCTTTTTTCCTAGATGAGAAACCTTTTGTGATGAGGTGTGCCACGTAGAAGGATTTCCTGACTACTGTGGCGATGTGATTATCAAAGGAGAGACTACTGTCTACCTGTGTCCCAAGGTCTCTTATCACACCTTTGGTGTTAAGTAGACTACTGGCTATGTGGTAGTTCATGGGTACAGAGTTTTTACCAAAAGGGATGACAATTCACTTTTTGGCATTGACTTTGAGGCCATGGCTTTGACACCAGGCATCTGTCTCAGTGAGGCCCTTTTGTAGGATGTCCATATCATTAGGAGTTTCAATTATGGTTCCTAGTTTGCAGTCATCTGCAAACTTCATTAGCCAAAGACCTTCTGTGTTAGCCTGTACTTTAGAGAAGTAGATACCAAGCAGAAAAACGACCCAGGACTGAACCCTGTGGTACTCCACTTGTCACTGGTCTGAAGTTGAATTTGGAGTCTGCTACTTTCATAGTGTGGGTTCTGTCAGTGAGCCAGTTGGCAGCCCATCTTGTGACACAGGGATTTATACCTAGTTTAGTGAGTTTATCTATAATTTCAGAGTGGGGGATGGTGTTGAAAGCCTTGGCAAGATCTAGATAGGCTGTGTGAACCACTTTACCCTCATCTACGTCTTCGGTGACTGCTTCAAAGAAGTCTATCAGGTTTAGGAGACATGATCTGCCTTTTACAAACCCGAACTGGGTGGGGTCCAGAGTTTGGAGATTACCAATGTCTTTGCTTATAAGTTCCATGATGATACGTTCCATGGCCTTGCAGACCAGGCTCGTCCGGCTAATGGAGTGGGTAGGTCCATGATGGATCCCCCTTTGTGGAGTGGGATATCCATCACTGTGTGCCATTCAGTGGGCACAAAGCCTGAGGTGAGGCTATGATTGAACTTGGTACTTAGGTGGGGTGCCAGTTAATACTGTAGTTCATGTAGAACATAGCCTGGGATGTTGTCAGGTCCCATGGATGCTGTGTTCTTGGCATTGGAGAGTGTGGTTTTTACCTGTGCAGCAGTGATTACATGAACTTTGCATTCTTCCGGTATAGAGATGGGCCCTTTAGGGGGTGAGAGGGGGGTAAAGTTAGCACTGAACCCATCTGCCAGGATATTGGCAATATCAGTTGGTTCAATATATTTAGTGCCATTGTGCTGTAACTCAGAGCAGATCTGAGTGTTGCCATTGAGATTCTTGACATAGCTATAGAATGCTTTGTGGTTGTCTTTAGAATCAGTGGCGATTTTGTTTTCGTAACTAGCTTTGGAGGATTTTATGAGGGATCTCAGCTTCTGACTGAGGCTGACCAGGGAATTCCTCCAATCATGGGATTTTACTCTTTTTTGCAGCAGTTTCTTTCTTCTGTTGTAGAGTTTGTTTATGGCAGGAGACCACCTGGTTGGTTTCCTTTTTTTGGAGGATAGCATATTGGTTCTGTTAGGGATAGCACAATACATGCACTCGTTTAAGTGCTTATAACATGCATTTGTGTAGGATTCAGTAGTCATACCTCTATTTTCCATCTGCATGGGTGTCGGGAAGTTTGCCACTTCTGTCTTAAGAAGCGTGAAGTTGGCTTTGAAGAAATTTTTTACAGTGGTTTCCCTAATTGGGGTGGGGGCGGGATGTGGATGTCTAGGGTGATTAGCTTGTGGTTGGATCTGACCAATGAGGAATTGATCTCTGGTGTGGAACACCGGTCACCCATGTTGGTAATGACCAGGTCTAGGATATTGCTGCCCCTGGTGGAGGTGTGGATAAGTTGATCCAAGGCGTTGGAATTTATGAATTCCAGAAAACGTTGAGCAAAAGTGTTGGTACATGAGTAGTTTTCCCAGTTAATGGTGGGGTAGTTGAAATTGTCCATTATTAGGGTGTTAGGTTGTACCCTAATATTTTCCAGTGTATCAAGAAATGAGGAGTGGGAATCCTGGGGCATGGTGGGGGATCTGTAGCAAGCTACAATTTGGATTGTCGTCTTGCACAGAGTTAGTTGCACTTGGATAATCTCGGATGCATTATGCTGAGCAACTAGCCTGGAGGTGTTGATATCCTTAATGAATATGGACACACCTCTGCCTTTAGTGTTTTGGTCAAGGTTAGGTGGCCAAAAGGTGTGGTATGAATTATAGCCTGGTAATGCAGGGGTGCTCTTTGGAGCCTTGAACCAGGTCTCTGTTACTGCACAGATGTCGATGTTCTCCATTTTAAGGAGTGCCTCGAATGAGTGCATTTTGAGGGTTAGACTCATCCCATACTGTCTCTGGAGTGAGTACAGATACTCCTTTGTCTAATTTTTCTGCTACTTGTCCAAGGTTCTCCTCATTAGACTAAATCTGCTTCCAGTACTGATAAGACCTCCAATCTACTTGTTCTCATCAACATAATTTGATTCCTCATGGTCAGCTGTGGCTTTGACTTTTGGGACAGAATCCTTGATCTTGACCATTTTGATGCTGATTGTGCCATTGATTCTTGGTTTCCCAATGTGGATACCTTTAATTTTGGAGACGCTTTCATTGTTGAGGCCAGGAGATGAGAGTGATCCCAATTCACTTTGGGCCAACTATTCCTTTCTGTGATAGACATTTGGTCCAGTGTGTTGATTGCCTTGACCTTGGACTTCATTCTGACTGGTTCTTTATAGTTGTGTGTGGTCAGTTTTGTACCTCTGAGGTTGAGGCTGGAATCAGTCCCTTCAGTCCTGAGTTCGGCCCCAAATGGTTTTGGCATTCATTCATTTCTGGTTGACTACATCAGCACAGGTCTTGGTGCCAGCATTAATTCCATGCAGATGATGTAGACATCATTGCATGCACCTCTGACAATGGCACCTATCTTGGGCTCAGCTATGGGGGCCACAGATGACTGCTATTTCAGTCATCCAACCCTCCTGTAGAGGACAGAGGAACCAGGAGATGGGGGCTTTGGCAGGATGCAATTATTTTGTCCAGATCCATTGAGTCATTCTCCTCCTTGGACCCTTTCATTCCAAGGTCAGGAAGGAATATTACGTGCAAGAAAAAAACACATAGACTCATCCTTGGAGTTTCCCAACCAAGACATAGATGAAGACAAAGAAGCTAATTCCCTCCATCCCTGCCAGATGACCCCATGTTTGGGGAAATTTTAGAACTCATATGTTTAAAACTGTCATGCAGCCACAAACCCCTTCCTTGACAGAATGCATCCCACAGGATATCTTTCAGTTTCCCATCTCTTCCTATTGAGTTGTTTCTCCAGTGGGCCAGATAGTCTTGATTGTGACACAGACTATATAGAGGAATTCTGATGTGATTGCTCTGATTCTGAAGATGCCTGACAAGATCTTCCATCTTCCTAAGGAGCAGATATGTTTGGGTGCTGGGTGTTGGTGAAGACTAATGAAGTGGACTCCTTTACTGCCATGGCTGCTTTGTAAAAGACCTGATACTCCTCTCAGCCCATCTGTCCAACTGCCAAATATGTGTCTTGCATTGGACAGATTGGAGAAACATTTATGTGTCTTCTACCTGCTCTTTGAGGACAAATACACTACATGTTCCATATTCTCCACATCTAGAGGGACAAGTTCAACAAAAATTCCTGGACTCTGGATAAGTTGATATATGGAGAAATGAACAATAAACCAAAATCCCAAACGTCAGCTTTTTTGCCTGTTGCTGACCTAACCATGTGCCTACCTCATATTACAATGGAAGGTTTGCCTACAGTGGTAGGCATAGGCCTTGCAATATGCTACCAAACCTGGCTTCACATTATGTATTTTACTGATTGACAAGATTAATGAATACTCCTTTGATAGAACCTAACTTTTTGAGTCAGCAGTAAAAGCTGAAATTCTGAAAAGGATCTGGAGGGCCAAACCGTCAATGATATAGGTGTAAAGTTTAAAACTGCCTAAAACACATTCTTGTGAATGTAGAGAAGGCCACATCAGCTATGGTTTTACTACACGTGGCAGCAGTATAACAGAAGAGTTCCTGGAAGGGGTTACAGTGGATGCATCAAATTCCAGTATGTCTGTCAACCCAGAATTAACAAAAATTGGCAGATCAACTAGGGATTTTATGGTCATTCAGCCTATAAGCAACTCTCTGAAAAACTTGTCCAATGTGCTGGTAGCAAATGTGTTGAGATGGAAGGCCATTGCATAGGATAAGTATATGAGGACTATCATAGCCATAGGGTACACATTCCCATTTCTGTCCCATCCCAAGTCACAATTTCTTCTCCTGCCAGATGCCTACCTCATCAGAATTTTGTGTCAAGAAAAGAGGCAATCAACATTATTATTAAGAAAAGAGACATCCACAAGACCCCACATGGCTACTTTTTTACCATCCTGTCTGTCTCATCTAATTTCCAAAGACATCTCCCCTAGATCCAGATAAGTTCTAATTCTCCTTTACTCATATTTTATCAGAGCCATTATTGAATATAATGCCTCTTTTGCCATGCATTTATCTAAAACATATAACTTAACTTGAGAGACCTCAGAAGTTCCTAACTAAAAAAATCAGTGGCCTCAAAAATCTTAGTAATCAGGGCAGACTAACAGCCTTCTCTCTATATACAGTTTCAGGAGTCACTATCAGTTACAGATGCTTTTATTTGGGCTCATCTCCACTCCCAGAGTACATGTCCATGGTTGCATGATACCTAATGTTGCAGGGTGCCAAGGTATTCCCATACATACCTGGAAACTGTGTCCTACTAACCTCAACTTTGAATAGTCTTATAACATCAAAGGAGTCTTTTTTACCACTCCCTCAGTCCTCTGGTGCCCATACAGTTGATCAAATTCACTGTGGTGCCATACAGTTGATCAAATTCACTGGATGCAGTCTGCACATTTTGTCTTGTGAAGACTTTCTCCTCCAAGACAGGACTCTGTCTCCACAAACTTTGCCTTTCAGATCTTTTAAAGTCATATGGTCCAAGCTGACCTTTGCCTTTGAGCCCTAGGACTTGTGGCAGCCACATTATACATATTTCCCCATGCTAGATATCTCATGATAGTGCACCAGTGGACCTTAAATCTTCAGTGCAACCAATGTGTTGACCCTATGACCTTTCTCATAAAAATATCTGATGAACATAATAAACAGTTATCAGTAATTAGTTGGTAGATCTGTGAGTCCAACCTGTGTGTAGGTAAACCTTTTCAGGCTCCTACCATCCTAGATTGTAACATGGATGCCTCTGGTATAGAGTGGGTGCATTTCCAGGAGCAGACCATTTTGTGCATAAATTTTTTGGAAATGATAACTGTCCTCACCTTGCTGGCATTTCAGGAATCTCTTTCCCTAAATGTCATTGTATTCTACACGAATAACATGTCAGTGGCATGGTATATCAGAGTTAAAGCAACTAAATCAGGTACCACACATTCTTATCCCCCTTATCAGAAGGACATAAGAGTTTGAGAATGTTTTTTTTTTTTTTTTCTACCAGTCATCATCTCATCCTGACTCACATCCTGGGTGAAACCATTTCCTTAATAGATCAGCTCAGTCAATGCTTCCTGGTGCCCTATGTGTGGTTCTCAGTCCATCTGTAGCACAGATGTTGTCCAAAAACTAGCCCTTGCTGTGATCTGTTTACATCACAACCAATACAAAATACAGCAACTTCTTCCTTATTCCTCTCTTGACAGGTTGTCCTGGTGATGCACTCATCCAGAACTAGTTCTGGGTCTCCATTACACTTTTCTTCCATTTCTCCTCTATTTCCTAGTTTTTGTAGAACACCAAATTTTGCAAACATAAAGTGATTCTAATAGCTCTGTGCTGGTCTTGGTAGAAGCAGTATATCCATCATTATCCACATCTTCTGGAGCAGCCTCTCCACCTGAGGTTATCCAGAAGTCTCCTTACATACCCTTCTGGCAAGTATCACTGAGACTTGCAGTCTATACAGTTGACTGCATGGTCCTATCTTACCAGGAAAGGTTGGTCCTGATCTGCTCAGAGACCAAACAATAAAAAGATATACAAGATCCAAAGGACTCATTTTCCTTTGTAGGGTATGTGGGCTTGAATCTGTTTACTGCTCACGTGACCAGCATACTTAATTACTTATGTCAGACTTTTCACTCATCTTAGGTATTCCTCTGTGAATTTTCATCTGACAGCCTTCTCCAGTTCCCATCAGGCACTAATTCAGTGTATTTGGCCTCTTTTAAAGTTTACAAAACCTTTTTGAAGGGTACATTTCTTTTACTCCCACCTGTCAAAAACCTGGCAACCCTTTGGGACTATTACTTTGTGCTTGAAAAGTTGGTTCTGATTCCTTTGATTCAGAAGCTATGGCAAACCTTAGGTGTCTATCTCAGAAGCCGCTTTCCCTTGTTGCTTTTGCTTCAGCTAGAGGAAATTTGGAGCAACATTTTTTATGTGTGAATTGTCCTTACCTGGTGTTCCACAGAGAAAGAGAATGAGAGAGATAGAGAATGTCCATGAGAACTACTCCTTCATGTATGTCCAAAGTAACAACAGGTGTTAACCTGAACCAGGCAATTAACCTGTCTGTGTTTCCTAACTCCACAAACAAAAATTAACATTTATGCAGTGCATGGATATTCACATGCAACTTGTTTTTTGTATCTTTCTCTTTAAAAAAGTTAGGTGATAGTCTCCAAAACAACCTAAGCAAAATGACTTTATCTGTGAATTCAGTTTTGTTGAAAAAAAATGCTATAAGCCTTTGACATCTGTTCCTAGGGCTGCTTTTACTGGAGTTGTAGCTATATCTCTCCGGCTTTCTTCAAAAATGCATCGTGGATGATATTTCTGCAGCTGCTACGTAAGACATACACTATAAGCATGGTATGATAGGTGCATGTCATCCTTTGGTATCATCATCATTAGAGGTATTCTTCCATGATGAGACACCAAACAGAATAAGTGTGGGACCCTGTCTTTTAGGTGAAGAAGATTGAGCTCCCAATCTTAGATTAAAAAAAATGATATATGTACTTAACAACAGACTTGGACTGGCAGCTCTGTCTTCATCAACATACCTATCTCCTTTCCCCTGCCTTAGCTCTTTCAGGCCCTGTATGATTTCAGTTTGTATTATTAGTTTTTCTGTATGTACATATTTGGTTGACCTTACATACACATTCAGAGAGCTGGAGAGGGCGCCTATTTTTCGCAGCATTCTGGGAAAAGTGGTGTAACTTTGGTAGCCTGGGGAAATTTCAGATGCTTTACTGACTAAGCCCTACTAGTCTTATTCCATGAGACGATGAAGGTGGAACTGCCAATCTAGATCACTCATCATGGTAAGCATCTAGCTTCTGTTTCTCCATGTGTTGATAATACTGTGCAGAGTATTGCAATAAATAGTAAGAAAGAAGCCAAAAATGGTACTATTGCAGGATAAAACATATTTTTTAGGTGTTTACCATTCCTGGAAATAGTCATACATGATTATTTTCTCTTCTGGGGCTTATTGCACAGTATAGTTGGATAAAGCCTTGACTATGCCCCAGATGACTCAGGTTCATTTAGTGATTTAGGTAAAAACAGTATCCAGATAGGAAGGGATGACAGCATGATGTTGGTGCCAGCTTGCAAATCCCAGGGTGAGGGAATGGTAGATTTTTTGCAGCAAAAGTGCACTCTGTGGGAAGTCTTCAGATGTGTGTCTCATGATGAAGGCAGGATTCAGGGATACAAGTCCAGCCAAGGCATACATCACACTCAAGCCAACCATACCTGCTAGCCAACAGAAGTATGAAGTTAAGAACACAGGTAAAAAGTCTTAGTCCTTGCTAGAGAGTGAATTTACTAGATTTATTAATAATTTTCTATCTTACATATTTCAATTCTTTTATAATATTTATATAGTTAATACTCACATTTTGCCACTTAAATGAGTTATTTGCATTTATTCATTTTGTAACCTGAACCTTTAGCAATTTTGCTGAAAAAAAAAAGAAAAATACATGGAATGAAGTATCAGTATCAGACAATATTAACAATATATCAAAAAATGAGTGCTTCAAACACATAGCCACAGATTCAGAAAAATTGTTCTGTGACTGTGAAAGTGAGTACCATAGTTAGGTCAGTTTACATGAATGCAGAAAATGTGATTCAGAGACATGTTTAGCTGGAAAACCTCATTATCAGCTAAACTGAATGTCCCTGAATCAACTGCAATTACTGCCAAAGCTAAACCACACTTTTCATTGATAATTAACACTGGTGGCTCATACTTCCCATTGCAGCGGGCACCTAACTCATTCACTCTCACACACATGCACACACACACAGTCACACACACACACACACACACACACACACACACACACACACACACACACACACACACACACACACACACACACACACACAGACACCCCCCCCATGCATTCATCCTTTTATTACTCCCTCACATACTCAAACAAATTCACAGACACACTCACCCATACACACACACACACACACACACACACACACACACACACACACACACACACACACACACAGGAGCGAGCTTGCACACACCTACACTCTTGAACTGCTACCTAATTCCCCTACTGCAACCACCCAGACACTCCCACACAGTCATCTCATTCTATTCATGCCCTTGCAGACATGCACGTACACTACCACATGCATCCAAACACTCATAAACTCCCCTCCACTACCTCTTTGCTGAACTTTGCTAAACTTACTTGTAGTGCAGTCTCTCTCATTGACTTGAATGGGTAACCCCAGTCTTTTGGCCATGCTAATTTATGCAGATGAGGAATTCTCTCAATCACTCATCTGTGTTAATCACTTATTGAAGGCATGGCAAATTAGCATTAGCTGCTCCCCTGTTATGCCTCATTACCATACAGCATGGCCAGCAGGATGGCCCACAGTGGTGATTCTTCCAACTTTGGAAAATCCCTGCCGTAGTCTGTCTCTGAAATGGAAATGGTTATCGAGAGGCTGACCACCCATGGTAGGGCTTACAGCTCAAGGTTGCCCTTTCTGAATCCCAGAGTCACTTTTATCCTCATGCTAGTGGTTCTCTTATCTATAAGTACTGCATTTAAAACAGGTTAGAACACAAAAGAAAAAAAGGATGAGATTTCCACAACCCTTTTTTATATCTTGTTTACTTACAAATCTCATAGAAAGAAACTTGTTTTTTTTTTTTTAATTTTTATTTTTATCTTAGTATCAAACATATACTTCTGTTATAGCAATTAAATATTCTGACAACTTTGTCATTTTCAAAGCCTGAAAAATGTATAGTCTACTTTAAGAAATATTCTGGAAAACAGTCAGTTTTACTAGGAAACAAGTATGCTATGGTTTGTGCCAAGAAGTACTAGATGTTTCTGAAGACTACATACAGAAATGTTATTGATTAGGTTGCAGTTTGGCAACTGGGTATGTAGTTTTGTCATGTGAGCCTTTTCAGCTATGAAAATATAGTATTTTTTACAAGCAGGTTAATATTAGCGGAGGCATATTATAACATAATTGTAAAACAGAAAAACAGATTTAAGTTACAAAAAAGTTCACAGTGTTAATGTTACTTACAATATTTGCAGAGGAAATTCAGGTGTCCATCAAGAGGCTGGTTCTCAAGAATGTAGCTAAATAAACAATTTAATTTATCGTCGTCACAACTGGCTGTTATCCTGAAATCATATACATGTAACTTCATCTAGAAGATGATCCTTTCAGTTTAGTGATGAAGCTGTTGAGAATCTTTTCAGTTCTAATTTCAGTAGAAAAATGGTTCAACGCTGTGGGGCTGAGTCTGATAAATGCACTCTCCCCTATAGCTTTGTAAGGTGTAGTCTAACCAAATAAATGTCATATTTGTTATTACCTCTCAGAGCATAAGTTGTATCTCAGGGATAGTAAAAACCTTAATGGAGGACACTGAGCAAACATAATTTTAAATATCACTGTACTGAGAATGTTGTGTCTCTGCTATGTATGGATAACCACTGAAAGAATTTTATTAGGTTGTATTGGTGGGGGTGTAAGTAATCTAGCAATACAAAGTGACATATTTTGCTCTCTAATACTTGTAACATTTTGAGTATTTGTGATTTTGCAAAGGGTGAACAGCAGGAAGGTGTATTCAGTCTTTGGGGTGAGAACATTTCTAACAAGAGAGTACCATAGGAAAGGTATTATGTCTTGTAACATGATTTCAGCTGAGTAAGTGTTTTTGCTGACCGTGTTGTCTGTGTGTACTGGAAAGTTATTTTTATTGTGATACAGTAGGAATTTGAATATTGAAGTTATCTTTTTCTGTAATGAGGCAACATTTGCTAGCTTTTGTGGGGGGTGGGAATATTATTATGCTAAATTCTGGGGAGTTAATTATTAATCTGCTGTGAAATTTTCAGTTACATTGATGAAAATGATTGATTTGTGATGCTGGTATAGGAACAGTTTTCCTGGAGGTTGGAAGTAGGAAATCATCAATATATATCACTATGTTGAGAGGGGGAGCAGAGTTAAATCATTAATAAATAGTGAGAATAGCAATGAGACTAAAACAGATCCCCGGGGTACAGCAATATTTGGGTTATCTTTGCCTGGGGAAGTTAATTGTGTAGACTTGAAAGATCTATTTTGAAGATAACTTTTAAACGACTGCTTGGTATTAAATCCAAAGTTGTATTTATTACATTTGGTAAAGAGTGAGGGTGTGGTTAACAATTTCAAAGGCTGCTGCCATTTTAACATAGAGTCTGCTTGTTAGAAGGCCTTCATCCATCTTGTTATAGATTGCATTGATAAAGTGCAGTTATGGTGCTAACGTTTTTGCAGAACCCATTTTGTTGGTTACAGAGAAGACCGTAGTTATTTATTTGGTGAAATATTACTTTATACAACAGTCTTTTTCAAATCCTTTGCTAGTGGGTGAAGATTGCATCTTGACCTACAATTTTTACATTCTTTTTGAGATGTCGCTTTGGGTAATAAATTAAAATAGAATGTTTAAAGGGAGATGGGATGGTGTTAGTAGTGAGTGAAAAGTTAAAACTATCTGGATCTGATTGGGCAGTTGCACTTCCTGATATTATTATGAATGCAGGGTATAGTTTATTGAATTTTGTCCTATGTAGATGTTGGGTGGAAATGAGACAAAGGCCTGATTGAAATCTGTTTATTGCTTTTGTCCTTCATTTAATTTTCATGCAAACAAATCACTGTGTAACTGTGAATATTTTTATTTCATTACACACACACACACACATATATGTGTGTGTGTGTGTGTGTGTGTATGTATCATACCTGTCAGCTGTCCAGATTTTCCCAGATTGTACAGATTTTTGCCTCATATTTTTAGAATGCTCATCATAAAATTTGTGGTTTTCTGGAAATTCATGGAGGGTTGAAATCACTAAAATAATGATATTGATTTGAATTTCAGATTTCATATCCTTCTGAAAATGCATGTCAATGCAAAACCAGTGCAAAATCTATTATTCTAGCAACTTTCTAAGTTTTTAAAAGCAATATTTAAAATCTGTCCCTATTTTTGCGTCTTTGTTCCCCCATCATTTTTGGCTTTGTCTAGATTTCTTGAGTTAAAAGGTTGAGAGGTATGATATAATTACACACACACACACACACACACACACACACACACACACACACACACACACACACACACACACACACACACACACACATTAAAAGACTTATATGTAAGAGCAGTACTTCTCAATTGTAGTTTACATGATGACATGGTGATATATGACTTTCATTAACTTAGATCCCACCTTCTACATGCTCTGAAAAGTGCCCTCTTGGATACAGAAAAATGATAAGAAGTGGGGAACCCATATGCTGCTATAACTGCATTCCTTGCTCCAAAGGGGAAATTACAAATGAAACAGGTAAGTAATCTTGGTTATGTCAAAAATCAAATTATGTACTTTCTTGCTGTGCAAATACTTACATTACATTGTATTTATAATCTGACAAAGCAATATTCAGTAACGTACATTGCAGTAAACTATTTTTTTTTTATTTTATCAGTACAAATACATTTTCTGTACCAGTTAAGCACTGGAGCATTTAACTTGTAGAATGATTTTCCAATGTGACCCCCCCTTCTCGTGGTTTTAACAGAGTTCATCTCAGAACTGTACAAGGCATTACACACATCTGACATTTCCAGTTTGTGCAGTTCTAATTATCACCAAAGTACAAAATTATCACATAAGAATCTAAATATTTAAGTACTGAATATTATACAAAGTGGGTGGATCAGTGGACATGGGATTCGGAATGGATTGGCCTAGTGTGTAGATTAGTTGCAATAGTGTAATGCTAATACATAAGGCATTCAGACACATGCACTTACACATACTGTGCTGCTGTATACAGCAGTATAATTCCGCACAGACCATTCAGGCAGATGAGTGTGAATGCTGAATGTGAGGGGCACAGCAGAAATGCAGACACTAACGGGATTCAAAGTCGCAAAAACATGGAATAAAATGTGCCACACAGTGGTATAACTCTAGCTAAATAAAGGGTAGCTACCACAAACAACCTGGAATGTCTACTTCCCCTGACTGGTTATGCATGAGTACTAAACAAAATTAGGGTAGGTGGCTGTATCTCCTCCAAAAAAAACTGTCATTTGTGGTGTACCCCCACAGTTCAGTCTTTTGGCCATTCCTCTTTGGCATTTACTTGTTAGAGGACAAAGGTAATGTTAAGGATTTATGGCTGACCAAGTCTGAAGATGGCTGTAAACCTGGTGCCACCAAAAACTTTTCAGAGGACACCAAGATCCTCCAAAAGAGACTTTCTCAAAAAAATAACTGCTGCTCTAACTATGGACTTAAACTAATACCAAACAATGTGTAATAGTCTCCTGTAACTATCACAGTGAGAAAACACACTGAAAAATTGATCCAGTAGTTAGGGACCTGGGAGCCTATGTGGATAATGAGCTGACCTTCGATCACTATATATCCACTTTTGTAAAACAGTCCTATTTTTGCAGCTTATTAGCAATGGTGTTTGGTATTTAGGTCAAGGGATGTGATCATTCCACTGTATTTGTCACTTATTAGGCCAATCATTGAGTATAATACATTGTAGGTACTTGTTCAAATGCAACATAACTTGAATGACCACAGTGCTTTTTCAGCAAGAAAATCAAGGGCCTAAATCACGAAAGCTACATAGACCATCTCAGAGTCTACTCCCTCTTTTCAGTATCATACAGGCTACTGAGTGGTCATCTCTGCCTTGTATACAGAGCTTCAACAGACGCTATCCTATCAGATTTACTGCACATCCACAGGTCAAATGGTGGCATAAACACCCATTCAAGAGATCTTAATCTGTTCTGCAACATAAATGGAGTCAACGTAGAGAAGTGCTAGTTCATTTCCTGTTAGGACCAAATATTATGCATATCTTTGTAAACCAGCCACTAGTGTTCAGAGGATATTTTGACCAGTATTTACATGTCCATGTACATGCCACAGGGGGTTTCTTATAGTACAGGCCCTATAGCCACCATAACAGCTTAATAATAAGATATCAGACTCGTAGCTCCAGCATTTGGGGCTCACTCTTGTGGAGTTTTACATGTTGTCCCCATGGCTTCATAAGTTTGCTCCATTTACTCTGGTTTCCTGCCAGATATACTGATTGATTGGCTATGCTTAACTGCATATGTATTTACAGCTATGCAGTAAGGCATGGAGATATGTGTGTAGTATAGATATTACCACATGCTCAGGGGCAATGTAAGGTCTGTGCCTGAAGGATAGATGCTGTACTTTCCCTGAGTGTGAAGTATTTCCCCTTAGTTATATTCTTTTGTTTGCCATATCCTACTCTTACTGCATTGTTCTATTTGCTTCATCCTAGTTATCATCTTACTAGTTTCTTCTGCTTATGTCCTTTTTCTAGTCATGGCATTGTTATGACCAGTGTATTCCATGTCTGCCAACAGCAACTGCATGCCTAAAGGTCAACTGTCACATAGCTGACTGCAGAAATTATGAATATACATAGCTGACTGTATTTATAATTGATTTAATTATGCAAGCACAAACTATGACTAATACAATAACATGCCTACTACAATACAGAACACACATCAGTTCACAGCTAATCTTAAACAGTATTAAGCAACAAGTTGCAGGGAGTTGTACACTGGTACCCTTTGATGTGGAAAGTTCAGCTGCCACGCCTCCATTAAGTAAATGTACGAACATTAAGGCTGCACTATGTCAGAGGTAAAGGATGCACTTGGTTTTACAGCACAATCAAATATTTTCTTTACTACTAGGTATGGCAGACTCAGAGTTAGTACATTAACTTAATAGAGGTTTAGGACTAACACTAACACTGCTTCCAGGATTTCAGAAGGGCTGCTTTAAGAAGCAAGGATTTTAATAATTTTTTAGAATGTAGACTATTATTTTGGCAGATTCTTGCTTTAAATGCAACAAATTTTCCTGGGTTAAAAGATCATTTGAACATAAAATGTGAATTGAGATGAAGCAGGAATAATGTTTATAAGGTTTAAGTACTGATAAGTCCTTGTAGATTTTGTGCATTTTTATTATTATTTTTTTATATTTTTGTCAATATTGATTATTGTATTTTTTATAGAGAACATGAATATAGTTTGCATTTTTTTGTATGATATAAACACATACATGGCCTTGATTGATGTGATTAGTCAAATTATGATGACATGTATTCACCGGTCACTTTAAAAATCTCATTCTGGAAGTGTTTGTATTTTCTGAAAAAGTCTTTTTAATAAAGGGATGAAAGCGCTCAAAGATTAAGCTGCAATTCAGTGTTTTTTTCTTTTAACCTCAGAAGGGCTGCTGCTTTGCAGAAACTCTTTTGTTAAATTTATTTCAAACATATTGTTCTACTCATACATCTAGTTTTACTTTTTGTAAAGCTGATAGTGAAATATGTAGACTCTCTTCCTCTTTATGGCTGTTATTGTCATAGTATTGTGAGCTGAACTATAAATGTATATACCTTCTTAAACACTCTGGTGTTCATTAGAAACACATTTACAGAAATAATTAAGAAAAAGGAACTTAATTTGTAGGCATAAGCTCTGTTTAAAAGACAGTTGGTAACTAACAATAAAGCCTGATTAATTTAAAACTGTTCCATTTTCATATAAATCTGCTCCATTGCTGCATATGTGCAATACAAAAAATATATAAGCTGATTAAACTTTTTTAGTGTTGCATATATTGAGATTTCAAAAGTAGTTCTAAGGACTTTTATCCTTCTATAAAGCAAAATGTATTTTAAAATGTGTATCACTGCACTTTCTAATTCAGTGCCATATGTGTTTGACAATACTGCAACCCAATGTTTTGAGAGCATCCATTTAGAAGTTTACTTAAAAGCACATGCTTACTCGTGCAGCCAAAAAATCAGTCACAAGTAATTTTCTCATTGGTATGAACTATTTTCATACTTCAGGTACCAAATGTTTCTGTACTAAATGTAATACTTTGATTGTGTATACTAAGAGCACTGCTTGATTAATTGCTGTGCAAAGATGTATGTTCTATATGTGGAAGACATGCTACTATATTTATAATATTTTTGTGGTTGTATAATTAGGACAGTGACCAAAAGTGTAGTTGACTGTGTATATTTATAGTTTTTGTAGTGGACTGTCATACCTTTTAGCCACTTACTGCATTAATTCTGGAGATTGCTAAAAGTAATGGGGCTGGGCAAATAGCCAAAATCAGGGACAGATTTAATGTGAGAATTTAATAAAGTTGCTTATCTTTCGCTGTGTGTGTGCGTGTGTGTGTGTGTGTGTGTGCATCAATATCTATATCTATATCTATATATATATATATATATATATATATATATATATATATACACACACACACACACACACACACACACACACACACACACACACACACACACACACAAAATTATATTTCACTAGATTGTCGACCCACTTCATCGTCGTACACTACATTGGCCACAAATGGTCGAAACGCAAATAAAAAAAATAATAATAAAAAGAATTGAATAAAGCTGCTTCTCTCTCTCTCTCACTCTATGTGTATATACACATACACACACAATTGTATTTCGCTAGACTGTCAACCCACTTCATCGGTGTATACTACATTGACCACAAATGGTTGAAACTCAAATTAAAAAAAAAATGTTTTATACAGGGGCAAGTCCCATGCACCATCTGCAAATTATATATCTGAATGCTGCATGCAAGATCTTTGCACAGCAGGTTCTGGGAATTTGCCCTATCCATGCTGTAGTGCAGTCTCAGATTTTGTATTGTCCTACATTTTCTAAAGGACATGGAGTATGAAACTCAGATAGCTGTCATTATTTAGTGATTTGCCAGAAAAGTTCAGATTTTATCAGGAACAGATGAAAACTATGAGGCAAAAATCTGGACAGTCTGCAAAATTCTGAATAGTTGAGAGGTATGGGTGGACTATATGA
Organism: Protopterus annectens; assembly: GCF_019279795.1. Taxonomy (NCBI): domain Eukaryota; kingdom Metazoa; phylum Chordata; order Ceratodontiformes; family Protopteridae; genus Protopterus; species Protopterus annectens. Next base: position 998,897,197 of record NC_056748.1, read on the forward strand.
CAGTTGGTCATTAGTCATGTATTTGAGAAGCAGTACCTTTGTACCTATGTATATTGCAATGAAATGGGTAATTAATCTTAGTACTGTCCAAAATCAAATTATGGATGTTGCTGTGCAAATGTTTATATTGTATTTAAAATGTGCTGTAACAATATACAGTAATGCACATTTCAGTAAACTGTTTTTTTTTTTCAGTAAAAATACATTTCCTTTTTGGGTGTTTAATTGGTAGAATGATTTCCCAATGTTAACCTGTTCTCATGGTTTTCATAGAGCTCATCACAGAACTGCTGTTATTTTAAACATGAACTAAGTGGCAGTATAACTGGGTTGCCTGATTTCCTCCATATCTTCACTATGTAAAAAGTATTGTTTAGATATAGCATTTTGAAGTTCAGGTACTAGCACGATATTATTATTTTTCTGCATGCTGAATTTAGCTACTAGTAGAATACATAAAGTGCTGAAGTACAATATGGATGTCTACTAAAATAAGACAAAGTATGAAAACAGAATATATTTTTATCCCTAAGATTATTCTAAGGGGTATATATAAGCTAGGACTTAGGTGATCAAACATTTACATAAGGGAAATAAGTTTCCAGATCAGGGGTGAATTTCCAATTTTCACATCCATTGGTTCAAGTTATGCTTGAACTGAGTTGGGCAAGAACTCTGTCTTACATGGACACAAAGCCTGTTCCAGAGAAGGGATAGTCTTTGAGACACATATATATCCCTCCAATATGTCACGTTTATGTTGCAGGCAAGGTTTAAGTTCCTAGATCAGGTGATTCTGATGTTATTTGTTTTGCAGATATGAAGAAGGTCCACCAGAGCAGGATCCAGGATGCGATGTATGCCAGGCATAGATCATCCATCAGCAGTCTGTAGGAAACTGAGTACAGAGATAGGGCTTTGTGGTGATCTATGTAGGCATGTTGTTTATATCCTGTATCGTTATTGTGAGGAACCTCTGTGGCCATTCTAGTTGTTGCATGTGCCTGGTCAGGTGCACACCTAAGGGGGCGTTGTACTCAATGACTGACCTGTTGAGGGCTGAATACAGTGGAATGATGAATTCCATGGATCTTGATGTCATACCCTTACTTGTAAGTTGTACAACATAAAAATGATTTCCTCACTACCATAGACACATGATGGATGAAGGACAGGTTACTGTCTACCTGCATCTCCAAATCCCTGACTGCTGTGTTTACTCTTAGAATTCTGTTAGCAATTAAGTAGTTTCCAGGGGTAGTTATTTATTTATTTATTTGTAGTTTGATTACTGGTGAAGTCCACTGGGCTGAATTGACCCATTTTCAGTGGAGGCTCGGGGAGAAAAGCTCCAAGATGCATTATACAATTTAGATACAACTGATAGTTAATATTAAAGATAATATTATGTAGAATAGTTACTCATAAATGCATTCAATATCATGCATAGTTAAATTCATTAAGCTTGAAGGTAGGGATCATACAGTTTCATTTGAGGAAAACAGATATGTGTTGTGTGTGGAAACAGTTTACATACAAACCTTTTAAGAAAATGTAAATACGCTTTACATACACACATCAACAATAGAATGCTATTTACAATATTTACAAGGTTGGCTTGTGTGAGGGTAGCTGTAGGAGTTCTTGAGAGCTTAGAGAGAAGCTATAGAAATTGTTGAGAGCTTAGATAGGCTCATAGGAAGATAACTATGAGAGTTGTAGAGCTTGGGAACCAGAGTGAGAACCCCCTTGGATTAGGTTGGGTGAAGGCAGGAATATTTCCATTTAGTGGACAGGTGTTTGAATAGTTGAGTTTTGAAGTTTACTGAGTTTGGTATGGTTCTTAGTGTGGAGGGAAGGGAATTCCATTGTTTTGCCTAGTGAGAAAGACAGGAGAAGTTGGCCAGCAGGACGTTTAGGTTTATGGATAGTAATTAAGCTCTGATTTTCAGATCTGAGAGCTCTGTTGAGTGTATAAGGGGGAAGGATGTTAGTTAGAATGGGACATTTTGTTGGGTGAAATATGAGTCTATGTGCAGTAGTGAGTTGGAGATAGTCTAGGTAGTTTGGGAGTTCAAGCCAATTCAGGGATTGTAGAGTTAGGCAGTGATGGGTGGTATTTTTAGATTTAGAGGTAAATTTTGAGATTTTGTTGTAGCAGTTTTCTAGTTTATAGGTGATGGAGGAGGACAGATTGGTTCAGAGAGGGGCTCCTTATAATAAGGAAGGAAGAAGATAAGTTGAGGCCAGAGTTTGCCTGGTAGAGTTGGAGAGAAAGTGATTATTCCTATACAGCATACCTAGCTTTTGGTGGGTTTTCTTAATATTTTGTTGAATATGAATATCAAACTTGAGGTGTTCATCTACAGTAATGCCAAGTAGATTGGCAGAGGGGACTACTTCTATAGATGAATTGGTTTGACTATAGACTTTGAAGTTGTTTTTATCGTAGGAGAGGGTCTTTGTGGGTGGGAATAGTAGAATCTTTGATTTATTTACATTGAGAGAGAGGTGGTTTTGGCGCATCCAGTTTTCAGTTGTTGAGAAGACAGTTTGGGTTTTAGTCAGCAATTCAGAGAGGTTTGAAGCAGAATAGACTAAGATTGAATTGTCTGTGTATTGAATGATGTTAGCATCAGGAATAGCAGTGTGAAAGTTATTGATGAAGATGTTAAAAAGCATTGGCCCAAGGATGGATAACTGTGGTATGCCAGTTGGGGTAAGTAGGAAGGAAGAGATGGAGTTCTTCCATTTGACTGCTTGTGATCTGTCTGATAGATAGCTGGAGAACCAGGATAAAGCATTATGTGAGAGATTAAGGTTTGAGAGATGACAGAGAAGCTGCTTGTGGGAAATAGTATCAAAGGCTTTAGACAAATCGAGTAAAACAGTAGAAACTAAGTATCCTGAATCTCGGGCTTGATTGACAGTTTCTAGGAAAGAGAGTAGAGCGGTTATTGTGCTATGGCCTGGACAGAAGCCATGCTGGGTAGGAGTGAGGAGATTATTTTGGGTCATGAAAGGCATAAGTTGGAGGTGGATGCATTTTTCTAGGATTCTGGAGATTCGTGAGAGCAAAGCAATGGCGTGAAAGTTTGAGATGCTGGTATTTTGCCTCCTTTATGAAGTGGAAGAATATAAGCTGAGCGCCAAAGTTTGGGACATATGATTCTTTTATGGATTGGTTGATAATGATGCTGATTGGGAGAGTAATGCCATCAACAGCGCATTTTAGGAAGGAAGAGGGAATATTGTCAGGAGCGTTAGAGCAAGGTTTAAGTTTGGGCAAAAGTTTATTTGTAAAGTTAGTGGAGATGGGTTTGAGTTCAAACAGATGAGGTGAGTTAGAAGGGGGAGAGTGTAGAGCAGTTAGGTTATTATTGGGAAATGTCTTGGTGAGGGTAGTAATAGTGTCTATAGTTCGAGGTCAAATTTACTTGGGTCAGGATAGGGATTATTCTTGGAGCCTGGATTGAGGAGTGCGTTTATTGAGTTCCAGAATTTTTGGGGGTTTTATTGTTATTGGACTAAAGTTTGATATAGTAGGATTTTTTGTCTTTGGTGGTTAGTCGTTTTGCATGGTTGCAGAGCTGTTTATATTGGAGCAAGGTACTGGCCAATTTATTGTTTTGGTAAAGCTTCCATAATTTGTCTCTGTGGTGCATAATCTGTTTTGTCTCTTTGGATAGCTAAGGAGCTGTTTTAGTTTTTATCCTTTTGTTTCTTAGTGGGGGCTAGTGAGTTTAATGTATCAAGGAAGACAGAGTTGAAGTATTCTGTAGCCTTGTCAAGAGGAAGGATGTTCAGAATTTGCCAGTTTTGTTTAAAAGTATTTGAGAAAGTAGTTGGGTTGAAGCTACTGAGGTTACGATTTTGAATGTATTGATGCTGGTATGGGGAGGAACTTGTTGAGTGATGCATGAAGGCTGGGAGGTGGTCGCTAAAGGTATCAGGAATTGTGCCAGAATTGGTTATTTTATTTGGATCTGAGAATAGGATCCAATCTATAGTGGATCCGGGAGGGTTTATTTTGTTAGGTCGAGTGATGGAAAGGATTATTTGAGTGAAGTTATAGAGGTTAATGGATAGGGAGGGAGAGGGGTAATTGATTTTATTCCAGTCAATATTCACATCACCAAGGATATAAGTTTCATAGTTCATTTCAGTAGAGGCCCATAGGAGAATAATTTCGAGTGCAGAGATATTGTTACCAGGTGAGATATATAGGGCAATGATGCAGATATTTTTATGTTTATTTAGTTTTAGAATTCCAGCAGTTAGTTTAGTGTTCTGGAATTGAGGAATTGTAATTTGGAGGGGAATTAAGGTAAGAGGGTTGGAGTAGACTAGGGCAGTGCCTCCACCTTTTTTTATTTGGTCAGTCTTTTCTGAGACAATGAAATCCTGGGGGCAGAATCTCAGAGTCGGAGATAAAGGGCTTGAGCCAGTTTCATAGGTTCATAGGTTAGTACTAAGCTAACTGCTCTTGCGAGCCATTTTAAGCCTAGCCAATTATCCCTCGTGAGACTCAAACCCTGCACCTTGTGTTTGTAAGCCAAACACCTTAACCATTAGGCCACCCTCCCATCAGAGATGGCTAAGATATCTGGTTGGTTATGGCTTAACCAAGCTTGAAATTGGTATACTTTGTTGTTTAGACTTTGTGCATTAATTGTAAAAATCTTTACAGTGTTGAGATAGGAGGAAGAGGGTAAGGGATGAGTGTTGTTAATAAAAGGATGTAGGACCAGGGTCAGGATGGATATCACCAGCTTGTACTAGGTTGTTGAAGGACATATCCTTTAGCCATATTGGTCTGCCAGGCATGGATTTTGGTAGATTGTAGACTGGAGCAGGTGACAGTGTCTTGACTTTAGAGGAGAAGAGTTTAGAGTGGAATAGGTGCAGAGGGTTGGGCTGAATGAGAGAAGAGGAGATAGAGTGGAAATGGGAGTAAGAGTGAGGGAGAAGGTGGGTTTGTATGGTAGTTGTCTTTGTAGGTGGTATTGGACAAGCATAGGTGGAATATGAGGTAGAATAGTATAAGGAAAGTAGGAACAGAAAGAGGAGGCTGGGGGACTGGAGGGTGTGATAACTTGAGGAGAGCATGTTGGAGCAAAGAGAGAGTGGTTAGGAAAATAGAGAAGGCTATGAAAATGAAAGTATTTAAAAAGTGATGGAGGTATTCTAGAGATTTAAGGAAAGAGGAGGGGACTATAATTAATGGGTGGAGTACAGATTACAGAGTTTAAGAAGGATGGCTATAAGTGGGAGGAGTAATGATGGGGAGCTGGTATTGGGTAATTAGGCTGAGAGGGTAAGATAGGAATAAAGCTAGGAGATCTGGGGCAGGGAAGGGTAGCGGAGCGAGCCCGTAGGGCGAACAGAGCGGGAAAGAACACTAGATTTTTGAGTATGGCAGAAAAAGTATCAGCAAAGAGCAGTTTAAAGACTGTAGTTGGAAGGTATGAGCTAAATATTTCCAGCCAGAAAATGAAGGCTGCCTTTACAGCAGGTGGTTTAGCAGGGGGGGGGGGGAGAAGATATTTACAGTCTAAGGATATTAACTCACAACCGTTTGTGAAAAAATAAAACTTGTTGGGATTATAAAGAATACCTAGGATTTATATTGGTAGATGCTGCCACCTAATGGTAGAAGGAGATAGCAAAGAGCAGGGATAGTTGGACCAGTCTTAGGTTTAAATATATTCTAGGGTAGTGATAACAGGAGGGGGAGAGGGCAAAGGGTCTGCGGTAGGCTGCTAGAACGCACACACGGGAGGACAGACTAACTGTATAGATAGTACATCAAATCTACATTTAATTAGTGTTAAGCAACATACATTTACACAATCTTGTTGGGGGTCTTCTTAGTAGCGTTTTTCTAAGTACCAGGCAAGCTGGCCATTTCATGGTGTCTTGAGGTGATAGACGGAGGTATTCCTTTTGCATTTAAAGCAGGGAGGGAGCACCCAGAATGGATTAATTTACACAATCTTGTTGGGGGGGGGTCTTCTCAGTAGTATTTTTCTAAGTACCAGGCAAGCTGGCCAATTCAGGGTGTCTTCAGGTGATGGCCAGAGGTATTCCTTTTGCATTTAAAGCAGGGAGGGAGCACCCGGAATGGATTAATTTACACAATCTTTTTTGGGGGGGGTCTTCTCAGTAGTATTTTTCTAAGTACCAGGCAAGCTGGCCAATTCAGGGTGTCTTCAGGTGATGGCCAGAGGTATTCCTTTTGCATTTAAAGCAGGGAGGGAGCACCCAGGATGGATTAATTTACACACTCTTGTTGGGGGGGGGGTCTTCTCAGTAGTATTTTTTATTTTTCTAAGTACCAGGTAGGCTGGCCAATTCAGGGTGTCTTCAGGTAATGGTCGGAGGTATTCCTTTTGCATTTAAAGCAGGGAGGGAGCACCTGGGATGGATTAATTTACACAATCTTGTTGGGGGGGGTCTTCTCAGTAGTATTTTTCTAAGTACCAGGCAAGTTGGCCAATTCAGGGTGTCTTCAGGTGATGTCCGGAGTTATTCCTTTTGCATTTAAAGCAGGGAGGGAGCACCTGGGATGGATTAATTTACACAATCTTGTTGGGGGGGGGGTCTTCTCAGTAGTATTTTTCTAAGTACCAGGCAAGCTGGCCAATTCAGGGTGCCTTCAGGTGATGGCCAGAGGTATTCCTTTTGCATTTAAAGCAAGGGAGGGAGCATCCAGGATGGATTACGGGAGGCGAAAACAAGCAGCCTAAACCACAGGACCAGCACAGAGGAGCTGTGGATGTTCAGGACAGGATTTGACTTCAAAAAGTATACTATTATACATTTCTTGGCTTTGAGTTTTAGACTGTGGCTCTGGCACCAGTTATTTATCTGAGTCTACCCTTCTTGGAAGATATTATTATCTTATAGGGAAATTCTGTGGCTGCACCTAGTTTGCAATCATCTGCAAACTTAATCAGTCAGAGGAATTGATGTTGGCCTTGACTTCGGAAAAGTAGATGCCAAAAAGGATTAGACCCAGCACAGAGTCCTGAGGGACTCTGATAGTGACTGGCCTCTTTGCGGAGGCAGACTCACCTGTGCTAACTTCTTGGGTCCTATCTAATAGTCATCTGGCTATCCAGTGGATGATATAGGGGTTTATATCTAATTCCATGAGATTGTCTACAATGCTCAAATGAGGTATTGTATCAAATTCCTCAGGCAGGTCAAGGTAGGCAGTGTGCACCATTTTGCCCCTGCCCATTGCTTTAGTGACCTTCTCAAAGATGTCCACCAGGCTGAGTAGACATGATCTGCCCATGATGAAACCAAACTGGGTTGTATTCAGTGTTTGAAGATTTCCCAAGACATTGTTAATCATTTCCATAATTCTTTCAATGACTTTGCATACTAGTCTGACTTATGGGTCTGTAGATGGCCCATCCTTGTGTACAGGGATGACTGTTGCAGCTGTCCATTCATGTGGCACAAACCCTGTCTGGAGGCTGCGGTTAAATAGTGACTCTAGTGGGCCTTATAGATCATGTTTCATGTTATTTAGGAGGCATTTGGAATGTTATTGAGGCCCATTGATGCTGTAGCCTTGTCTGTGGAGAGTGTGTTGAGGACCTGTTCTCTGGTGATAGTTGAAAGTATGCTTGATATTATTTCCAGAGGGGTTGCTGGGTAGATAGAAGTAAAATTGGAGCAATATTTGTCAGCCAGAAGATTTGCAGTATTTTCTGGCTTAGTGTAGTTGGCTCCATTTACAATTAGTATAGCACATTATTGTGTAAAGGTTGCAGACATAGCTATAGAAAGCCTAATGGCTGTCCTTGGTCTGTCAGGCTATTTTCACCTCTAATTTGTCTTTGGTAGACTTGGTTTGCCTTCTGAGTTGCTTGTTAAACTGATAAGAAATTTTTTATTCTTCTCAGTGTTGCACTTTCTAATTTTTGACATGACTTTCTTCCTTTTGTTGTACATTCTGTTCATGTTGGGTTTCCACCAGGGTGGCTTGTGTTTTGAGTTTGTTCTGTGCTTATTCCTGGTAGGCACATCTTTCTCTGTCCATCTATTAATATGATTTTACAGGGTCTATGTGAACAATTCTGCATAAGCAACATTGTTCTTAGGGTTTGGGGGAGTTTGAAATTTTGTGAGGTTATCAACTAATAGTTGGAAGTTTTCCTTAGAATTGATTCTAAATGTTCCAGGGATACCAGGGGTCCTGAGTTTTATTTTTATTCCAAGGGAGACAGTTTTTTGGTTCAACCTTACAGAGAGGACATTACACTGGGTAGGGGGGGGTGGCATTTTCCCATGTTAGTGAGAACTAGCTCCAGTATGTCAACTCCCCTAGTGAGTGTCTGGATTATCTGGTCTAGGGTGTTTATGTTGACAGAGTCCAGGAATCTCTGGGCCTGCATGTTTGTGGTTATGTATGATTCCCAGTTTATAGTGGGATAGTTAAAATCACCCATAAATATGGTAGTGGATTGAATGGTGAATATCTCCAGTATGTTTAAGTATGTGTTATGGGTTTTCTGGGTCATAGAGGGGGATATATAGCTTGCAGGGATATTATATGGGGCTTTGCCTGTGGTAATTTGGACATGGAGAACCTCAAATGCATCATCCTGTTTGACCAGACTTGAGGTATGTTTGCTTTAAATGTAAATAGAGGTACCTTCACCTTTAGCTCTTGACTGTAAAGTAGCTGGTCTAAATGTGTGGAGGGCATTGTATCCCTGTGTACCCTTTGTGGCTTTATACCATGTCTCGAACTGCACAAACATCTGCATTCTCTAGAGTGAGGCGAGCTTGTTGGGAGCGGAGTTTCTTGTTTAGAATCCTGGCATTGAGCAATTACACCTTTAGATTTCTAGGGTTGGTTTTGCTATGTCATAAGGTTTGTCATTTTGGCATTACCTAAAAAAGGCAAAATGGGGAGGATAGTGTTTTAGTTGATATCCAAAAGCTTAGAGGAGGCAGATGTAGACAGTCCCTGGCAAAGGAGCCTGGTCTGTTGACCATATCCTCCCATGCTGACAAATATTGTACCAACTTGGAGTGACACCAAAAACTAAGTCAATTATTATAATCAATCATCTTCAGAGAAGAGGTGGATCTCCCAGTACCCCTTGGTCAAGTTTACAATGGTCTAAAACCTTGCTTTGCGTAACCTCTCTATGAGCTCATCTGTTATGGGCATTGGATAAGTATCATATTTGGATATCTCATTCAAATTACAGAAATATTAACACAATCTTATGGGGCAATCCAGCTTAAAAACCAACACAATTAGACTGTTTCATTCACTTTGGAACTGCTCATTAAATTCCATGTTAACACCTTTTTTACTTCTTCACTAATTGTTTTTCTTTGAGATTCTGGTAGAGTTTGAGGTTTGCCTTCTCCCCTGGCACAGTTTCAATATGAAGGCATAATCGAAACCCAGTTCATTGAGACTAAATCGTCAAAAATACCATTTGTCAAAAGTTGACTTGATTGCCATTCAGTTCATCAAAAATCATAGTTGGCCAGCAGCACAGTCATATAGCAATAAAACTAAAGGAGTAAATAATATTACAAACATACTGAGCAGGTTTGTCTCTGTAGCAGCACATGCCAGTACAAGTTTCCAGCATTTATTGTGATTTAAAAGCTTGTTTTTTTCACATATTGTACTTATTTGACTGCCTGCACTTTTAAAAAGTCATTTTTTGTTTAAATAATTTGATTAACTGTTGAAGGCTACACACTAAAGTGCGATAGCCTTTTCTGATCGTTTGTAGTCGTTTAAAGCTGTTTTAAGTGTATTTTTTACTGTTTTTGCCTTATCTTTTCAAAAAAAAAAAAAAAAAAAATTCCTTGTTTCTGCCCTTTCTAAGCTAGTATAGTCCAGTTTTCAGGCTAGTGCTGAATTCAGGGCTGTGTTACAAGTTCCTGAGTTGCCCATACCTTACTTGGATAAAAGGAAGTTTCTCTGTTCACCTGTGAGAGAGGGGAGCTTTGAGCAGCCTATCTGTCCCTGGAGGAGTGGTTTCAGCCCAGAAGTTAGTAGTTTATTGGCCATTTTGGGCTAATTTCTATCTCTTTCATTTCCCTGCTATAAAAAATGTGTTTCCACGGTTTTGTGTGCCAGGCAGTGCCGGTTAGCTAGGGTTAAATTATTCCCGGCTCCACTAAGTCTCCTCTTCATTTTTTCCTTTGAAACTAGTCTCTCAACCTAAGCACTCAAAAAGCATCCTACAGCCCAGCACTTGCTCAGACCTAATAGTAAGCACTAATATACCCTGACACTCGATTGCCCAGCAGGGCAAGGCTCTTTATTCACCCCTCACCAACCAAGCGACTAAGCAGCTCACCCTACTATTCAGTCATGACCAAAAGGCAATTTCAGGTGTACTCTCCAGTCCAGCTGGTGAATCTGGGTATCCTGAGGCAATGTTACAACTGCCTCATGTACACAGGCAACCCTCTCCTCCTACCACAAAACAATAACATATGCGAGAGATGCAATTATACAGCCAAACTGGAGGCTAAGTTCTCTCCACCCAAGACTGGAACAGACAGTCAAGATGAGAAGGTTAACACTTGCACCACACCTCCCGCTACACATAGACCTACTAAACTAGCACTGGCAAAAAATACACACAAATACACAAAATCATGCTCAGAGGCTCTAAATAAAAACCTGCAAAAGAATCAGAGACCTCCAAAGCAAACACCCAAACAACCTGCACCTCCCGTCACAAACCAGGCAACACATAAAACACAAAATCAGTGTGCCACACAATCACAGCCCTTAAGGCGAAATAACATACCTAACGCACTAGTAATAGGTGACGCTATAGTCAGGCAGACTGACGTCCCACTCACTAGGCTGGATAAGCAGAAGGTTACTGTTAGCTCCCTGTCGGGAGCCAGAATCCACCACATAACACAAGCACTCAGGTCACTCCAGAACAAGTACAAATATGACTCTGTCATTGTTCATGTTGGTGTGAATGACCTGAGACGTACCTCACTGGACTACATGAAAAGAGACATGGAAGAGCTCTCTAATCATGTAGCCCAGGCTGGTATGACCCTGACCCTGAGTAGCATCCTGCCCTCACCAAGAATGATACCTCAGTATAAAGAAAAAAATGATAAATTTCAACAACTGGCTAAGCTTCTGGTGTCATTCAAAAGGGATCCAGTGTCTGTCAGCCTGGGACAACATGCTCGACAAGCCATGTTGCTTTGCAAGAGAAGGCTTGCACCTGTCACCTCTAGGCTTTTGAATACTGGCCAAGGCTCTTGCTGCCCCCATAGTGCCTTTTTTAGGCAAGGCTCAAAAGTCAAACCCACCTCTATAAACAGCACAATTAACAAAAAACTGAGGGTTATGCTACTCAACGCCAGAAGTTTAAATCTCAAAATGCACGCACTCGAAGCACTCCTCAGTATGGAGAATGTTGACATCTGTGCAGTAACTGAAACCTGGTTCAAGGTTCCAGAGAGCACCCCAGCACTACTGGGCTACAACTCATACCACACGTTTCAGCCACAGAACACGGACCGAAACAGAAAAGGAGGGGGTGTATCCATATTCATCAAGCATACCTACACCTCCAGGTTAGTGGCACAGCATGTTACCTCTGAGATCATCCATGTGCAACTAACATCGGGCAAATCTGCAATGCAAATTGTGGCCTGCTACAGATCACCCTCCATGACCCAGGATCACCACTCCACCTTTTTGGAGACACTGGAAAACATGATGTCCTACCGAACACCCTGATATTGGGTGATTTCAATTACCCTACCATTAACTGGGAAAACTACTCGAGTACAAACTACAAGGCCCAGTGCTTCCTGGAATTCATCAACTCAAACACCCTGGATCAGCTGGTAAACTCCCCCACCAGAGGTGGAAACATATTGGACCTGGTCATCACCAACATGGTCGACAGGTTTTCCACACCGGAGGTCAACCCTTCACTGGTTAGATCAGACCATAAACTAATCACTCTGGATGTCCACACCGCACCACCACCCCCAACTAAGAAAACCACAGTAAAAAGCTTTTCTAAAAACAAACTTCATCTTACTTAAGACAGAAGTGGTAAGTTTCACAGCCCCCACACTAAAGGATAACGCTGCCCAAGATGCAGAAACCATTACAAATGCACTCTATGAGCACCTACAAGGATGCATGGATTGTGCCATCCCTAGCAAAACCAAGACTCACTCCTCTAAGAGAAGGAAACAAGTCTGGTGGACCCCTGTCATAAACAGGCTATACAATAGAAGGAGGAAACTAGTTCAGAAAAAAAGCAAATCCCAAGAAGGAAAGACGTCCCTGATCAGTATCAGTAAGAAACTAAGGTCCCTCATAAAATCATCCAAGGCTAACTTTGAAAGAAAAATAGCTAAGGATTCAAAAGATAACCACAAATCCTTTTTTAGTTATGTTAAGAATCTAAGTGGCAACTCGCAGATATGCACTGAACTAGTGCAAAATAGCATAAAATATACTGAACCTACTGATATTGCCAAAATCCTGGCAGATAGATTCAGTGCAAACTTCACGCCCCTCTCACCCCCAAAAGGGCCCACAACAATACCAGAAAAGTGTAGTGTCACAGAAATCACAGATGCACAGGTGAAAACAGCCCTTTCAAAAGCCAAAAACACAGTGTCAGTGGGGCCAGATGGTGTCCCAGGCTGCATCTTGCATGAACTACAGAATGAACTAACCCCCCACCTAAACACGCTGTTCAACCTCAGCCTCTCCACAGGCTACATGCCCATAGAATGGTGCACAGCAACGGTTATTCCACTCCACAAAGGAGGGGCCACAACTGACCCTGGTAACTATCACCCCATAAGCCTGACTAGCCTGGTCTGCAAGGCTATAAAGCGCATCATCATGGAACTCATTAACAAAGACATTGGGAACCTCCAAACACTTGACCCAACCCAGTTCAGCTTTGTTAAGGGCAGATCATGCCTACTAAACCTGGTTGACTTCTTTGAGACAGTCACCAAGGCCATAGATGAGGGAAAGGTGGTTCACACAGCCTATCTTGACCTCGCCAAGGCTTTTGACACCATTCCTCACTTGGGTATTACAGAAAAACTCACCAGCCTGAACATAAACCCCTGTGTCACGAGATGGGTTGACAACTGGCTTACAGACAGAACTCACACGGTAAGAATAACGGGCTCCAGGTCAAACTATAAATCAGTCACAAGTGGTGTCCTGCAAGGCTTGGTCCTGGGACCCCTACTGTTCGGCATATACTTCTCAGAAGTACAGGTAAACACAGGAGAACTACGGCTAACCAAGTTCACTGATGACTGCAAACTGGGAGCCATAATTGACTCTCCAGCTGACACGGACATCCTCCAAAAGGGCCTTACTGAGACAGACACCTGGTGCTAAAGTCATGGCCTCAGTCTAAATGCCAAAAAAATGCATAGTCATCCCATTTGGGAAAAACAAAACACCCACGAATTACCACATAGGTGGCAGCCCCCTTAATACAGAAGAGGTAATAAGAGATCTGGAGACCCAGGTAGATAGTAATCTCTCCTCTGACAATCATAATGCCAAAGTAGTTAGGAAATCCTTCTATGTGGCCCATCTAATTACTAAAGGGTTTGCATCTAGAAATAAAGAGGTTATAGTGCCCCTCTACTCGTCACTCATCAGACACATCATAGTGTACAATGCCCCATTTGTGATGTGCCTCACAAGACACTTCCAACAGACCACAAAAGTACCTCACCAAGAGGATTACTGGCCTCAAACATATGTCCTATGCAGCCTGACTGAAAAAACTCCGGCTGTACTCAGTGGCATATCGCTTACTCAGAGGTGAGCTCTGCCTGACTTACAAAGCCATGTCCAACTCAGAACTGATGGACATGCTCCACCTAAAGAAATCCAAGTCACTGCGAGCCACGCACTCTAGTGAGCTAAACCTCACCACAACAATAAATAGAACATGTTGGAGGGATAGATTCCTGTCACAGAGACTTCCCATGCTTTGGAACAAAATTCCAAACTACATTAGGCAGAGCCCCTCACTAACATTCTTCAAGAGAAACCTTGATGAGTGGATGGATAACAGAAAATGCACCCCTAGGATCACTTCACTGGCTCTGCTTGACAGAGGATCAGTTAATTAATCAATGGGGTGGCGAAAGCCGACACACTCCGGCTAGACTTATAAATGCCCTCGGGCAGATAGCCTAGTACCGACCTATGAACCTATGAACCTATATACAAATTGATAGTTTGTACTAAGTAGAAAATAAGAACAGATCTGACAGAAGCACGAACTACACTCCCGGTCAACAAATGTAAATAAATAAATAAATAATATAATATATGCCAGTACAAGTTTCAAGTGTAAAGTATAGAAATACTTACCCCAATTGTTGCAATTCTTTGAATAAATGACTCCCACAGACATGCTATGTGGGTAGTAGCAATGGCAGTCAGTACCAGTCCTAAGTAAATGGAAAATAGTACAGCACATGCAGTAGCTATGCTATGCTGACTTATAAATATTTCAGTAATATGCATATGGCAGAATGTATACTATGGAAATGGCCGACGCAGCCATATCTTTCAACCATTCAGATTTTTGTAGAATGTCCAGATTTTTGCCTCATATTTCTTGGTCTGTTCATTTTGTCTTCCTAGCAATCCACTGAGGGTTTAAGCCACTAAATAATGTCATACGCTTGATTTTCAGACTTCATATCATTTAGAAAATGCATGCTAACATAAATCCTGTTATTTTAGCAATTTCTAAGTTTATAAGAAAAATATTTAAAATCTGTGCCTATTTTTGCCCCCCCCAATATTTTAGGCTTTGACCAGATTTCTTGTACTAAGAGGTTGAGATGTACTACAACACAGGTTACACCAGGCTTGGAGGGGAGCATTGTCACACAGTAACATCTTCGGGAGGTAAAGATGTTCTAGTTATAGATGGATATCTATATAACCTGGAAAGAACCATGAAAACTAAAAAGTACTGGTGCTGTAGAGTTACATGAGAAGTGTAAGGGCAGAGCTATAACAATGTGTGTAGAAGATGGTGAGTAACTAATTAAAACAGTTACACACCATGATGTCTGTGATCCCATGGAGGTGGAAAGATACAAAACATGTCAGGAATTAAAAAACAGAGCTGCTATATCTAGGGATAACCCTAGTTTAGTAGTAGATGATGTAGCTATTACGTTGTAAGAAAGTACAATAGCATTCCCTACCTGGAAAGCCATGTTTCAACAGGTAAATAGGGTCAGGAGAAAGTGTATGCTAATAAATGCACCTCTAGTTGCCCCACTCTGCAAAATTTGTATTCAAGATTATTTCTTGAAAACTGGAAACTTTCTGCACAAACATATGTTTGACAGTCAGACAGATAGTATATGTCCTAGTTTTTTTTTCTACCAGGGATAATTTGAAAGACTTAAGTAAGGTACGCATTGATAGATGGGACTTTCTTGACTAAAGGAACAATGTGTGGACAGTAATACATTGTGGTAATAGAAAGTCTGTGCCATCGGTCTATTGCTGGATGACCAGGAAATCACTTGAGGCTTATATTTGTATGGCACAGTGCATTTATCACTTACTGGCAACTTGTGACTTATCAGCTAATGTAAGTTATGTGTTGTGTGACTCTGAGATACCCGCCATAAAAAGTATTCAGAGCAACACTGATAGTGTAGTATCTAAGGGTTCTCTGTTCCATGTCTGGCAGTACACATAGTGCAAAGTACAAAATCTAGGGTTGGCAGCATTATATGGCAAATCCCCTGCTTTTCAATTAGCTGTAAAGAAGAAAAAAAAACTTGCTACACTCTCATTTTTACAGGAAGGTGAAGTATTATCAATGATTCACATCCAACCAGTCACATTTCTATATGAGGGTAAAGAGATCCTAATTTACTTTACAGATTGGTATGTGCTAGCATTGACAAGTAAGTTGGAAACCAGAACTGCATCTACAACCAGATTTCCACCTTTATTCCCAATAAAATTTTGGAATCTTTCTGCCCTAAATCATCTCTGCCTGCCACATGCACAAAACTCTATGAAAGCATGGCGGAGCAGAATAGCTATTATTCCATCTATTGAGTTGGTGCTTGCAAGAGAGCAGAATAGGACTGATGAGCTAACATCTGTAGATATCTTCAGGGTGTCCAACATCTCCTAAAAGGTGAAAACGTGTTGAAAGAAATAAGAGTTTCCAAGATGTTCTTGCTATTACAGATGGATATGATGGGCAGAGGTTTTTAAGAGATATAGGTCTGCTCAAAAAAGTGTAATCCAGAATGTCTGCTGCTGCCTGTCGTACCATTGCATTTATCTTATTTGTGTTGTCATACAGTTTCTAATATCACTCTCTGTTTTACTGGCCTTTCTGTTCACAGGATGATGTCTCTGCTGCACATCGTAGTGGAGATTTTCATTCGGTATGTCAACGTTTAGTTTGTAAATTGCTCTGCTTGTGGTTCACAGGAGCCATGTACTATTCTAGAGGGAATTTAGTCTTTGCACATTTTAGTTTACACATTTATTTTTCATTTTCCAGGTTATGGTGATGTCTGTACTGCTGCCAACCATGATTATCGATGAACTGAACAGCGATCAAGTTAGTCTTCTGCAAATAGTAATTTTGGCTATGTAGTCTCAATGAACTGGGTTTCAATTAAGTGGCAATTTGATGTTTTAATATAGCTCACTTGCACCTTAATGTTTATGGACATCAGCTGAATTTAAAGTCACATGTTCATAAAGTATAGCCGAACAATCAGCTTATGCTGTGCTGATGAAGTCACTAAAAAGGCTGGCACATGCATGTCATGGGAATTCAGAAGCTAGTTCACTGAAACACTTGATGACCTTAAAGGATCATCTGCATATATCCCATGGGCCTCCATTACAGGAGGTTTAAGGTATCACACAGTGAAAACTCTAGCTTTGCTTGGTTTTTCTTGCAGCTTTTTGAATGTTTTGTCCATGTGATCATTTTACCCGATATATATATATGTGTGTGTGTGTGTGTGTGTGTGTGTGTGTGTGTGTTATATATATATGTATGTATTATGCTCTGATCTTTTCTTTCAAGTTTTTCTTTTCACTTTGTCAGTCTTCTCTATGACATTAAAGATTCTTTGCCATCTTGCTAGGTATTTATTCTCAGCAGAGGAGCCTAATGCTAACACTTTGCCCCCATTTTAAACTGAATGAGTCTGACATTCTGGTTATACACCACCTGTTGCTTTTCCTGCTACCTTCTCCTTAACTTTTGACATAACACATTTTAACCTATCTTGCAAGTTTGTAAAATGTGCTATTATACCTTTAAATGTTTTTTATTCCTTCCAAATCTCCTAAGCTATGTTCAGCAAGCAACGTGGATGTTTTTCACATAGTAACTCAAATGGAGTAAATTCTGTTGAATGTTTGGGGAACCTCTTTTAACAATAAAATGGAAGTAGGGATGGAACTGATTCCAGGTCTTACCATTTTGTTGTATGGCTTTCTTTAGCACAGACTTCAAAGTTTTATTAAAGTGCTCCACTAAGCCATCAGTCTGAGAGGGATACACTGAAATAATTAACTGTTTTGCATTAAAACACTGGCAAAGCTGCTGCATTATCCTGTGCATAATAGAGTTACCTAGTTTGCAAGTATTTATTTGGATATCTCTAACCTGGGGAAAGTATCTCTAGCTCTTTGCCTACTAACTTATCATTATTTATTTATTTTTTACAGTAGTACTGCTTTGGGAAACTTATTACCATAGTTAATAATCACTAGAGTGCATTAGTATTCATTATTAGACTTTACTAATGGACCCACAAGAGTCATAGTTATCCACTCAAATAAGACACAAGTAATACGTGTAGGTAACAGCAGACTTCTAAACCTGAGATGTGGACCATTCTTTGACATTCTTGGCATATTGCATAAAAGTTGTCATGTCTTTCATTACAATGGACCAAAAAACTTAGCTAAAACTCTAGCTTTGTTTTTGTCCATTTTTATCACAAGTGTTTATATAACCTGTAAAGTAAGTCATTCTTCAACTCAAAGTATTGGTATGAGATAGGCCACCCTACTCCTCTATCTCTCTTATTTGGTTATACTTTTTCTGGCCCTGGTGATCCTATTCCTCTGTCTCTCTTATTATTTGGTTATACTTACTCTGGCCCTGGTAACCCTACTCCTCTGTCTCTCTTATTATTTGGTTATACTTACTCTGGCCCTGGTGAGTGTATCATCCTTCCTCTAAGCTTTCTTAAACTAGCCATGAACACTTTCATCAATGCATTGAAGTAAAGTAGACAATACAGCCTTTACACCTATTTGTAAAAATATGAGTAATTCATTTTCTCCTATTTCATCTACAAAAAGCAACTCATGCCAGTGACGTTCTTCTGCTTTTGGTTTTGACAGTTTACTACCTCTTATGTAACTTTGGTTTGTCTGCATACCTGCTGCTGAGAGCCCTTTTTCTGACTAGCCTTCTGTTTTGACATTCCAAAGGGAAACCTATTACTCTGTTCATGTTCCCTTTCTTCTTTAAACAAATTCATCATTATGAGCTTTTTCCTTTCCTTTGCCATAGAGGCATCCTTCATTACTTTAGTGGATGCAATCATTTGATAATGTCCTATAGCATGTACTGCGTGTTCTTCCCTATCAGTTTCTGTACTGACTTCTTTCATTAACTTGATGACAGGGGATTCTGAAGATGCAGTCTCTTCTACCACTTCAAGCCAAAAACAGATTTTAGAGCCTTTTGAAGTTTCTACTCCATCCCCTTTTGTTTATTAAGAGCATCATTTTAGCAATTAGTTTGTTGACTTTCCCATTCTTTCTATGAGCATATTCAGGACTGTTTAGTCTTAGTAATATGTCATGCAGTTGTGGGTGCATTCTAATTTTACTTGAGATATACTCAGGCCACAGTGTATCCAGTGTTGTTCTTTTTCCCCCTACAATTTCCATAGTGCCTTCAACTGAGGTAAGTCTTGGCCTATTATAACATCATGAATTAGATTAGGTACTAAAGGTACACATAATGTAACACTTTACCCAGCAGTGTCTGAGTTTCTACATGTTATTGCATGCTATTTTATATTTCCATGAACACATATTATTTCCACGTTTCTCTTGTCATAGGTTATGTTTACAAACATAAGGTGCCTTAGTAAGTGTGGCCATGTTCCCAGAAATCTAGACATATCTCCAACACCTTCTTGACCACCAAACTGTACATATCTTCTCTATGGCAGTGAATCTAAATGAAGAAGCAGAATGTTTAAGAGTGTGTTTATATAAGACACTGGTTGAACGACAATTTCTAATATCACTAAGGTAGTCAAAAATGCGGGTTATAAATTGTCTAGAAGTCTGTCCCACATAAAAAGCAGAACAGCTGCATTCAACTAGATATATCACCCATTCTGAAATGCAAGAATTAAAATATCTAATAGCAAAAATGTGGGCTGTATTATAAGAAGAAAAATGTCTGTTTTTTTATAACTACCTTACTGGCAGAACAATGTCCACAAGGATGTGTGCCTGTTTATTCACACTGTTGGCTGAATGTTGGCATTCATTCTCATTTCAACGGGTCTTTTGGTACTTTGGCTGGTTTTTCTATAGTGTTCTTTGCCAGTTTCAGTATGGGTTTAATGGATCTGCTGACAGGATTGGTGGCCGATAAGGATGTTGTCCCGATTTTTGATTAACTTATTCCTGATAAATCATTCACAGCTACGCAAGGTACTGTTTTGCCTCAGTTTCTCTCTTGTATACAAGCTTTTAAAAAGCTAACTGAGGGGAGATCATGAAAACTTACTTTCTATTGTTCGGCATTTAAAATTGTTGAAAGTCTATGAGACCAAAGGCTAGTCTTTTTGTGGGTTACGAGTGTGTATACAACTGATAGTTAGCGATATACATGCAGTTTTAACCAAGGATTGGTTTAAGGTTCAGCAAGTGGCTTCCATGATGATTGTTAGAACTTTGGTGGCTTTTTATGAGAGAGAGAGAGAGGTTACTAAACTTATATTAGAAGTCACCGGTCTTTGAAAAACAGTCAAATCTTTTCCCCTACATGAAAGTTATAAAGAGCGTTTGGACTATTAGTGTCTGGGTTGGCAATTCTGAAACAAGAATTACAGGAACATAAGTTAAAGAAGTTCCAGAGGGATACTAGAGATTATGTGAATGGCAGCCCATTTTCCTATAAGAAGTCAGTGACATTTCAACAAGGAGGGATGGAATGTGTTTGCGATCATAGTCGGACATCAGATAAAAGAAAGAGAACTAGGTCTATTTTAAAGAAAGCAGGGAATGCATCAGAGACATCGGCTGAGGAATCTTCCTCTGCCATTGATACAGATGGGGAGATGGTTACTGAATCCCCCTTAGGTGAAAAGAAAATTTCTTCTAACCCTTTACATCTAGAAGAAGGGCTGGACACAAGCATTCAAAAAGGAGCATCCACGCTGGATGCTCTGTTATATCTGATGGCTCCCATGTAGATGCTTGCCCTGTTGTACATAATACTTCTTCTGCCACTTTATCTTTGGAAGAACTAGATTTGTTGAATAAAGGGCTTAATTTTGTACCAACTTATTCTGTCTCAGGAGATTTTCTGAAGGATGGAATTTCTTTTTGTAGGAGATTAAACTTGCGATTTTTTTTATAATAAAGATACATATAGTAGCACTGAACTTAAATTTAGAAGTTTGAGTTTTACTCCTATGAATAAATATGTTGCAGCATTTCAATAGAGCATACTTAAAGATTTACACTTCAGTTTTTCATATGGTGTTTGTCAATGAAATAATTTGTATTTTGTACAGAAAAAAAGTTTTACAGATTTTGAAAAATAATAATAAGGTTGTGTTCAATAATGCTGATAAGGGTGGGGTTGTAGTTATATGAGACTGGGCCCTGTATTTGCAGGAAGCCTACAAACAATTGCTGGATAACCTTTTCTATCAGAAAATTATTGTAGATCTTACTTTAAAATTTAAAAGTGAGATAGATGTTTTTTTATTTTTGGCTTTGGATGAAGGTATTTTTTCCAGGAATGTAGTATACTTACAGTACATGATCCTGCTCCCCAGTGTTTTTACATGTTACCTAAGATACACAAGGATTCAATCTGATCTCCAGGTAGGCCAATAGTTTCTGGCCAAGGTTCTTTAACTGAACTTTTACCAGCATTTTTGGCACAATATTTGAAGCCTTTGTTAGTTGGTGTTTGGTCCAGTATTCAGGACAACACTCAATTTTTGAATATTTTGCAAGATGTACAATTAGACACCCATTGGTATATATGTACAATTTATGTTAAAGCATTATATACCAACATTCCAAAGTGGACTGGATTACTTGCATTAGAATATTGGTTGGAGAGGATACCTTTGTATAGTCTGGCATTCAACACTTTTTTGATTTGTTTAACTTAACATGTACTAACTAAACATGTTTTCACTTTCAATAATGAATGTTTTTTACAGTTGAAAGGTACAGCAATGGGAGTATCCTTTGCTCCCATTTATGCAGGCTTATTCATGGGTTTTTTGGAAGAACAACTCATTTATGATGTCAGCCATAATATTTTTCATTAGGACATTGATATATGCTGCAGATATCCTGATGATTGCTGGTTGATTTGGAAATCTGATGTAACCTATTTACAGGAATTTGTACAGTATCTTAATGACAATACATGGGGTTTGCAATTTAGTCTCAAATTTGATTTGAAAAATATTTCTTTTTTAGATATTATGGTAACCAAAATTATGACAGCATGCTATTAACTTCACTTTTTAGGAAGAAGTTTCATTCTAATTATTTTTTGGAGGCAACCAGTTGTCACCCTCACCATATAATCATGAATATTATTAAATATTAGTTTATCTAGGTTAAGAAAATCTGTTCTTCTGAAACTGAATTTAAAAATACGACTCAGATTTGTTTCAAAGATATTATGCTAGGGGATATAAATTTGCTGACATCCAGAAAGCATATAAATGTACTACATCTGTAGCAAGATTGAAGTTGTTAATACACGGTAAAAAACAGGGCTGATGGTCCTTTACATATGGTTACCAATTTTGGAAGCAATTCTTCAGCTTTTTTGTGGTTTAATTGATAAACATTGGGGTATCCTTCTATATGAAAATAGGTTAGCACAATTATTGCCTTCATTTTGCCCTTTTGCTTTCAGATGTGGTAAAACTTTAGGTTATTATTTAAATCATTTTAAAAAAGCTCTCTGGCCAGATTTTGCTGCACAACAAACTATTGAAGGTGCACATTTGGTGGGCTGTTATCCTTATGGACACTGTTCTGCTTGTAAGGTAGTTATAAAAAACAGACATTTTTCTTCTTCTAATAAAGCCTGTATTTTTTATATCAAATATTTTAATTCTTGCATTTCAGAATGGGTGATATATCTAGTTGAACTGAGCTGCTTTGCTTTTTATGTGGGACAAACTTTTACACAATTTAAAACCCTCATTTCTGACCACTTTAGTGATATTAGAAATTGTTGTTCAACCGGTGTCTTATATAAACTCACTCTTAAACATTCTTCTGCTTCATTTAGATTCACTGCCATAGGATATGTTATAAAGGTTTTAATATGTTAGGTTGACATGATAAATTAAATAATAAAGACCGTATTTGGATAGTTCACTTGGGAGCCTTGTTTACTGCTGAACTGAATGATATAGTGTGAGTGATGGTGTTATTAAACAGAGGAGAGGTTATGTGGTTGATTTATTTATTGTGATGTCACATTCACAAGTAAACGTTTTAGCACTGAAGAAGGCCTTTTGGCCAAAATTGATATGTTTTGTATGGAAATATTAATTTATGTGTAGATAATACAATAAAATGTTTAAACTGCCAACAAGGAGTGCTAGCCAGTTTTGATTTTTGTTTTTAACACTTGTTTGGCCTTGCAACTTGCCATACTTGTGTGGAGTCTCTTTTGAAGTATGTAGATTCATAAAACTTACCAGAAAGTGTAGACTGCATGTACACTCAGTGTATTTTTTCTGAGTGACTAGAAAGCACAAAAATTGTGGTAGGGATGTTCTTGAAACAAGATTGTGTACACTAAGTGTAGGCGTTAATAAAGCTGGCCAAGCACATTTATCTTCAAGTCCCATTATTTAGTATATACATACTAGTTAAAACAGCACATCACACAGTAAATAGCACATTACTCAGTATTTTAGCGACCTTTTAATAGCCACTATACCACAGCACATAAGTAGTACAATCAATTAATATTGAAATCCGTTAGTCGTTCAAATCTCATCTGAGATAATTCAGCAATATTTTTGCACTGCATATATCATAGATAAATTTCCTCTTCTTTTTTTCTCTATATCCATTAATTAACTGGAATCTTTTACATATTAGTATGAGTTTGATTTTTGGGGAGGGGAATCAACATTAGCTTAGCTAGGGTGGGGCAGGAGGGGCAACTACCCCATGTACAAACTGTTGGTGGCATGATCAGCTGATCCTGACCTCTCAAACGCAATACTGGCTTTTAAAAGCAGGTATTGCATTTGCAGTCAAGTGTGTGGTCCAGTTTGCTAAATTTTTTTTTAATTAAAACCTGAGTGCTGTAGTGTTCCATGCAGGCAGGGTATAAATTATAGCAACTGTTTGCTACATTTATAGAAGGCAGTTTGCTATAGTTTAAAAAGACAAAACATTTTTTTTAATTAAAGCATGAGTATCATAGCGTTGCATGCAGACAGGGTATAAACTGTACTGTTTACTTCATTTGTAGCAAGCAGTTTGCTACAGTTTAAAAAGAAGAAATTTTTTAAAATTAAAATATGAGCACTGTAGTGGCTGTGAGGGCAGAGTATAAGCTGTTGCAACTGTTTGCTACATTTGTAGCAAGCAGTTTGCTACAGTTTAAAAATAAGTTTTTTTAAGCTAAAATATAACCGCTGTAATGCTCTGTGCAGGCAGGGTATAAACGGTAATAACTATTTGCTACATTTGTAGCAAACAGCTTGCTACAGTTTAAAAGAAGATGGCACAGTGGTTGGGGTGGCACAGTGGTGCAGCAGTTAGCATTGTCGCTTCACAGGAAGAGGTTCCCCAGTCCAATTCTCAGCTGGGGTGCCCTCTGTGTGGAGTCCGCATGTCCTCCCTGTGTTTGTGTGGGTTTATTCTGGGTACTCTGGTTTCCTCCAACATTTCAAAGACATGCAGTAGCTGAAAGTGTGTGTGTGGGTGTGTGGTATGGATGGACTACTATGGCAGGGCTAGCCACCCAGTGGTGTAAATCTTGGCTCCAAACGATTGTCACTGTTGAAGTGACACCCCTACCCCATGTGCAAAAATGGGAAAAGGGATTAAGGATGGATAGATGGATGGATTATTATTTTTTTTAATAAAATAAGTTGAAGGAGGTTTGGGGGCAGGACACAGAAATGGGACCTGAATGACTGGAACAGGAGAGAGGGGAAGGCATGTCATGCAGCTGGCCACCTGGTTGGTGTGCTAGTTGAAGGAAAGTTTTTTTTTTCAGTCTTCACTTGAAGAGCTGAGGGGGTGGGGTGCTGGTTGAACCAGCTATTATTCTGGGAATCATACAAACTAAATCAATAAGTAATAATATTTCCTTTTGTCATTCATGTTGTCTAAGCAAACCTGAAGATTAGAGAGACTGATAGGTTAAAAAAGTAAGTATTACATATGCTATTTTAATATTTATCACTAAACAGTTCATCATTCAAGTATGACTGCCCACACTGACTACAAATAGAACAACTCAGAACAAGTTCCTGTTCTTATTTAAGTTTTCAAACACTTTTTATAGATTCAAATGACTGCCAAAAGTGTTTAGAAGATGAATGGCCAAATGAAGAGCATGATAAGTGCATTCCCAAAAGCATTGAGTTTCTGATGTACGAAGAACCCTTGGGTGCTGTCTTGGCTACCACAGCAATAATCCTTTGCTTCAGCTCAGTTTCCATCTTCTGCATCTTTGTAAAGCATCAAGATACTCCAGTTGTCAGAGCAAATAACCGTGAGCTCAGCTACCTTCTTCTACTTTCTCTCATGCTGTGCTTCCTCTGTGCCTTGATTTTTATTGGCCACCCAGGAAAAGTAACATGTCTACTTCGTCAGACTGTATTTGGTGTGACATTTTCCATTTGTGTTTCTTCAGTTTTGGCTAAAACCATTACTGTGGTCATAGCTTTCAAAGCAACAAATCCCAACAGTGTGCTGAGGAAGTGGATGGGGCTGCATATTCCATACTCTCTTGTTATTTTCTGTCCCATAATGCAGATTATAATATGTGTTATTTGGGTACTACATTCTCCTCCATACCCAGAAATGAACATAAATTATGCAGATAGACAGATTTCCATAGAATGCAATGAAGGTCATCCAGCATTTTTTTACTGCATGCTAGGTTACATGGGATTACTAGCAATTGTATCTTTCTTTGTGGCATTTCTTGCAAGGAGACTACCCAGCACCTTTAATGAGGCCAAATACATAACATTCAGCATGCTGGTTTATGTGAGTGTTTGGTTGTCCTTCATCCCAGCATACCTGAGCATAAAGGGTAAATACATGGTTGCTGTGGAGATATTTGCTATCTTGACTTCAAGTGCTGGACTACTTGTCTGTATTTTTTTGAGTAAATGTTACATCATTTTGTTGAAACCCAGTGTCAATACCAACGAACACTTAATAGGAAAAAGAACTATTAAGAATGTGATGCAATAGGAATGTATCACTATAAAACATACTGCTGTCTTTAAAACATGTTTCATATTTGCAATGTACAGTGATGAAGATGCATTCAGTTACAAATTAACTGCAATTAATATTTAATTAAAAATGTGAGCATGTTTTAAAGTATGTACTCAAGTGAATATGTTCAAACCAACATAGTACAGTATTATAATACATGCATTTAGACTGTATTTTACTGATTTGCTGTCCTAAGAATATACAATCCTCCAGGTTTGCCCTGAGTAGAATGTCCATATATGCCCTAGAAGTTCATTTTCTTTCTTTCTTTCTTTTTCCAGTAAACTAAGCATTTTTAGATTTGCAATGCATGCAGATGATCTACAGTGGCAGAAGGACATTATATTTAGTTTAACATTAGCACCATGAACACATCAGTGAATATCTTGTGCTTTCTTGGAAAAGTTTTTGATTTATATAAGAGATTCTTTAATAGTAGTTATATCTTTCAAATGGAGCCATTCAACACAGTGTCACACCAAGAAGTCTGTGTTATCTTTTGCCATCCAGGACTATTTGTTTTCTAAGTCATACTTCAAGGCTCATTTGTTGTTGTTGGCATATTATACTTATTCCTGAAAAACAATTACTTGCCCTTTTGATCCTCCCCTGTTTAAATGTCATTGAATCTGCTTTGTTATCTAGCTCACCTAATTCTTATGAAATGCCACTTTTATAGCAATGATTTGCAGGGATATATAACACAAAGTAACCATTTATTTATAAAATGCCACATTTATAGCAATGACATGCAGTGATATGTCACACAAAGTAACCGTTTATTTATGAAATGCTACTTTTGTAGCTATGATGTGTGGTGATATATGACACAAAGTAACCATTTATTTATGAAATGTCACTTTTACAGCAATGACATGCAGTGATATCGATATGTGACACAATGTAACCATTTACTTATGAGATACCACGTTTATAGCAATGATTTGCAGTGATGTATGACACATAACCATTTATTTATAAAATGCTACTTTTATAACAGTGATGTGTGCAGTGATATGTGACACAAAGTAACCATTTATTTATAAAATGCCACATTTATAGTAATGAGGTGCAGTGATATATGTCACACAAAGTAACCATTTATTTATGAAATGCTACTTTTGTAGGCCTGATGTGTGCAGTGATATATGACACAAAGTAATCAATTATTTAAGAAATGTCACTTTTATAGCAATGACGTGTGCAGTGATATTGATATGTGACACAATGCAACCTTCCACTTATGAAATAACACTTTTGTAGCAATGATGTGTGCCATGATATATGACACAAAGTAACCATTTATTTGTGAAATGCCACTTTTATAGCAATGACTTGCAGTGAAATATAACACAAAGTAACCAATGTCACTTTTATAGCAGTGACGTGCGCAGTGATATGTGACACAAAGTAACCATTTATTCATAAAATGACACTTTATAGCAATGATGTGCAGTGATATGTCACTCAAAGTAACCATTTATTTATGAAATGCCAATTTTATAGCAGTGACATGTGCAGTGATATTTGACACAAAGTAACCATTTATTTATAAAATGCCATTTTATAGCAATGATGTTCAGTTATGTCACTCAAAGTGACTATTTATTTATGAAATATCACTTTTGTAGCATTGATGTGTGCCATGATATATGACACAAAATAACCATTTATTTATGAAATGCCACTTTTAAAGCAGTGACATGTACAGTGATATATGACAAAAAGTAGTCATTTATTTATGAAATGCCACTTTTATAGCAGTGACATGCACACTGATATATGACACAAAGTAGCCATTTATTTATTTTTAACCAGATAAGACAGTACAGTCCATGCAGGAAGCTATTAGATGTTTCCAGCCAATCACTATGAACCTCAGTTAGTTTTCCATTATGTAACTCAGATACACATTTTTCCTCCCTCAACATCATTTTAGTGCATGAAACACCATGATTATGCTCAGAAACTGGAAAAAGATGAACTTGTTAAACACTTCCTTAATGTGAGACCTGATTTTAACAATGCTTAAGGTGTTTAATAAAAGCTTGTTAAACATCCCTAAGTGTTGTTAATGCTGGGTCTCTCACTAAGGGTTAACAGTAGATAGTGGCAGAAGGCAAAAAGTAGCATCAGAAGGTTCTGCCACACTTATAAAAGGTCAGGCACTAAGAAGTGTCTAACAGCTTTTAAAGCTATTATTTCTAAGAGGGGCTCTTTCTTTATGACTGGTGTCTGAAATTGTTAAGTGCTTTATTTATGTATTTGAATATGTAATTAGAGTAGAACACTGATCACAAGTGACCAGTTTTAGTCTCATCCTGGTGAACAGAATTACAGAATAATTATATTGAAGTTCAAACAGAACCAGAATACAACACATGTAAAGACAAAGTCTCATATTATGCAACAGCAAGAAAATAGACATAATATATGCATAATAGTTGTACACAGTACAATATGCAGCACTAAATGTACAATTATATGCATAAGCATTATAAAGATGGTGGAGAAAGCTATGCAATCAGAGAATTGTAGTTGAAAGAAATTCTGAAGGAAGTATGTAAGTTTGGAAGAGTGGTATTAGAATTATTTTTATGGTATTTCACTATCATTTTGCTGGGGGGGTTGCTGTTTTTTTTTTTTTTGAGATGTGCATTTAGTTGTGCACAGAATTAGGGTAGGATGATGTGATGGGCAATAGATTCCCGGAGTTTACGATAATGTATAGAGAAGCAGTGATCTGTACATTGGAGTTTTCTCTTAGGGGCTTGGAGGGAGCATGCAGAATGGTCAAGACTACTGAGTTTGTAGGATGGGGGTTCTCTTATTAATTTGGCTACCAGGGGAGATATTGTATGATTGTATATGAGTAGGAAAAGATGTGTGTCTGTTATTTCAAGTACTCTTGTTTTATAGGTTTATAGGCTAATGACCACTGGGGCTTTTATAAGCCCAGACATGTATCCCACAAATTATTAGAGGTTATTTTAAGGGGTGTATGTTAATTAGGGCATGATTTAATAGCTGACTTTGTCCATCAGAGACACAGATGTCAGACAAGTGGTAAATTTCCAGTTTCCCATCCACTGGTCCAGGTTGTGTTTAAATAGTGTTTAGAAAGGGCTCTGCCTCACATAGATAGGAAGCCCATTCCAGAGAATGGGGATTCTCTGAGATACATACCTGTCCTTTCAATATGCCCATTTAAGTTGCATGCAACATTTAAATCCTTAAATCTAGTAGTTCTGGTGCTGTTTATTTTGTGGATATGCCAAAGGTCCATCAGAGTGGGATCCAAGGATGTCTTGTATGCCAGGCATGAATCATCTCTTAGGAGTCTGTAGGAAACAGAGTACAGAGATAGGACTTTGAGGCACTCTGCATAGGACATCGTGTTTACACCCTATATTCTTTTTGTGAGAAACCTCTGTGGATGTTCCAGTTGTTGCATGTGCCTAGTCAGGTATGTACCAATCTATCTGTAACAATTGTGACATTTTACTTATAAAGGCAAGATTTTAAGTTGGGTGCAACTGACAATGGGCAGCTCTTGAATGAGTTTGAAACCCAGTAAAACATACTATGCTCCTACATTTTTTTCTCTGTAATTGATAGTATATGAAGCAGATAAAGCTCCATGCACTACTAAGAATTCTGATCTGGTTACTGATTATAACCTTTTATTATGTGTTTTCAACATGGATGCAAAGACTCACCACTTGAATTTCACTCCTGAGGTGCATTTATTTGCCATCCATGTCTAAAAATCCATAATAGCCATAGCCTCTAAGAAAAACTCCTCCAGACTACAAAAATGAAACCTGTCACTTCATTACTAACTCACCCACTAATGAACATCACTGTCTTAGCCTCAAAAAAATGGCTCCAAGTGCAGTACAGAGAAGACCTGCTGCTCGTTTCTCTCATCGTCAAACTTATTCAGTCTAACTCATGACCACTTTATACTAAACACACACACTACAACCTCAGACACTTCCCCCCCATGTAGATCAGAGTGTGTGATGTACCTTTAATAAGCATTCCAATCAATGGGCATGTGCATATAAGTATTGAGCATGTGCAAGCAAGAGTGCCATTTTAAGTGAGCAGCCAGAGTGAGAGCATGCATGTATGTAGTCAGTCAGTCAGATAGTTCAAGTTTAATGTTTCTGCCATCCATCCTGATGTGTTTGTATACAATAAACTATTTAAATGAACACCCAAGCCTCAACGTCTACTTAATGTACACAAGATGAGCGATATGGTGTCAGAAGTGGGATCCAGAGTCATAGCCATCAGGCAACTGGTTAGAAGTGGAGGAATATATTGGAGTGGATCATCACAACTGCTGAAATGACTCACAAAACAGGTCAGAAACAAATTACAGGTACTAAAACTTGTTTAAATGATTTATTTCACTACAAATATAAAACAAAGCACTCAGAACACTCAAAACAAATGTCTTATCAAACGGAATGTCTGAAACTGCGACATATTGATAAAAATATTAGAACTAATTACAAAAATGTTTGAAACAATATATGAATCCCATAAAATGTACAAAAAAGGAAAAATGACTGTATTTTTTGCTATGTACTACTTTTTCATATTAACTAAAGCTATTCCAAGTATCTGAAGTGTGCAAAGTGTTTGAAAGTGTGTGCAGTATTACAGTGCAGGTATTTCACAAAGTACAGTTATTTCAAAGAATATTTTGCAGAGTACAGTCTTTCGAAGAGCGTATTGTGCATTTGACTATTATAACAAGTACCTGGTGTGTGTGCATGTTCGTACATAACTACAAGGGCCAAGACTGCATTGTAGTTTACTATAATCTATGGGCATGGCAGAAGGATTTCGCAGACCCACACCTCTTGTGTTTGATAACGATATTGCAGAAAATTGGAGAGTATTTGAGCAGGAATATGAGATTTCATATAGACTGCTTTTTCTGACAAAGAAGCACATACAAAAGCATCCATTCTGTTTATTTTAGCTGATTCAGAGGCAATTGAAATCCAGTTGCTATCCCACCAATTCTCAGCTACTATGATGTTCAGAATCTAGTTACTCTTTCCTGTGATGCTTCAATATTTGGTCTAGTTGCAGTCATTCTTCAAGAGGGTAGACCAGTAGCCTATGCTTTGAGCACTCTTACCCAAACCGAGATGCAGTATGCCCAGATTGAGAAAGAGCTTTTGGCAATTGTGTTTGCATGTCCGAAGTTTCAAGATTATATTTACGGTCAACAAATCCAGATCGAAACTGAATGCCAATCTCTAGTTACCATTTTGAGAAAGCCTAAGCATGCAGCTCCTACCAGACTGCAAAAATGATGCTCAAATTGCAGAAGTACAATTTCAGTCTTGTTTACACAGAAGGCAAACGTCTTTATCTTGCTGATATCTTATCCAGATTGCCCAGGAAAACCATATAACAGCATAACAATGAGCATCTTGATTTTGAGGTCATGGAAGTGAAAAAATGTTTCTTTCACGTCTTGATGAGCTCAGAACTCACACAGCTTCAGATCCAATTCTCCATAACCAAAACCTCTTTATCAGTCAAGGATAGCCTTCAAAGCAATCATTTTTACCAGTAGAAGTGCAGCAGTATTTTTCATACAGAGATGAGATTTTTTTCAGGCAATGATATCATCATGAACGGTCCTAAAGTAATTGTTCCAAAATCCTTGCAACAAGAGTACATTAAGATTTTGCATTATGGTCACCCGGGAACTGATTCTACCAAAAGAAGGGTGACAGGACTAGTATTTTGGCCTTCTATGTCAAGAGATATCGAGAAAGTACTTTCATCTTGTTCAGTATGTAATACTACAAAGCTGCATCAACAAAAAGAACCACTTCAGTTAAGCCAGATTCCTGAATTACCTTGGTTGACAGTAGCCACAGATATCTTTGAGTGGAATAGTCAACATTACTTGGTGTTAGTAGACTCTTATTCAAATTGGTTATTCAACCTAACTTCCAGTACTGTCATTACTAAGCTGAAGAGGCATTTTTCTGTCCATGGTAGTCCACACAGTTATTTCTGATAATGGTGCACAGTTTACAAGTCAGCAGTTCGGAAAATTTGCAGAAACGTGGGACTTTGTTCATATTATGAGTAGCCCTGAATACCCTCAGTCAAACAGCTTGGCTGAACGTGCAGTTCAAAGTACAAAACAGCTTTAGAGAAATCTAGATGTGACAATACTGATGTTTTTCTAAACTTATTAAATCTCAGAAACATTCCTCATGATATTTATCTTGGTTCAGCAGCCCAGAGACTTATGTTGAGACAAACCTTAACCACATTACCAATCAGCAGTAATTTATTAATCCATGTGCTAAGAACAACAAAGCAGTAAAAGCCCAACCGTTGAAGAAGCATTTGTCCCAGAAGTCTTACTATGATAAAACCAGCAAGAGTGCCATTTTGAGTGAGCAGCCAGAGTGAGAGTGTGCATGTATATAGTCACTCAGTTAGAAAATTCATTCAAGTTTAACGTTCCTGCCATCCATCCTGATGTGTTTGTATACAATAAACTACTTAAACGAACACCCAAGCCTCATGTCTTCTTAATGTACACAAGACGAGCAACACCCCAAACAATCTACCTCCTCACTCCAATCCCTACAAACCAGTCTACACTGCACCAGCCAATCAGTCTCTATCCTTGCTCTTAAAATATGGGAATCATTCCCCAGCAACATAAAGGAACAACAATCCCCCTTTCCCACCTTCAAAGCTGAACTTTAAAAATTCCTCCAGACCATAACAAACTATATTTGCCACACTGAAGGCCACATCACATAAGGGCATCTCAACCTTTACCCTTACTCTCTCTCTCTCTCAACTGCTAATACCTTATAACCCCCCCCCTGCTGTGACTCTCATTACCCCACAGGAGTTCCACCATGATGTAAACCTAAAATATGAATTGTAAATATGGGTTTCTCTCATAATTATTGTTACATCTATTAATTATTACTTTACAGTTTTTGTTATATATTGTTACTTTCTGTTCTGTTTTGATATGTAGGGCTTACTCTCTCTCTGTTGCCTCCCTTTTTTTCTTTTCTTTGTGAATTATTTCCCCCAGGCAGTGCCTGTAAATGGTTAGTTATGATTATCATAACACCTCAGTAAGCAAATGTAAAATGAAAATAAAATATAATGCCCTTGTTATGACTGAAGAACTCATTATAATCCTCAATATTTGTAGAAACAAACTGTAAACAAGTACAGATGCAGCTACAGCTTTCAGCTGTTATACTGCAGACTCCTAACTGCATCTATTACATTATATCATATCTGCATGAAATAAGATCAACTGTAACCAAGAAAAAGGGGACAGATGGGACATACCTCATCTAATAGCTGCCCACTGCCAGCACCCCTAACAAAGAGCTCAGAACCATGTACTTGAAGCCCTGCTGTTATAACTATGATGTCACAGTAGTTACAGATTGACTTATTATATGTTAAACAAGATTACTGGAAGTTACGACCACACATGCACATCCATATGTTATGTACCCTCCAACACAATTGTGGTCACTTCAAAATAGGAGTGACCCCACAATGACAGTAACTGTACTGGGGGATATGGACAAGCAAGGAAGTTCCGGTTTACAAATTGTATGAACAAATTTATAAACCAAGTGATCCATGTACTTTTTCAAAGACTCCCTGTTAGAAAAATGTATAATAGTAATATGCATGCTTAGTGCATTCGAGGTTTAAAAGGGTTAATACATTTATTCTGTTCACACTGCATGAATCTGCACAGCTATTAGAAACTTAACAAGAAGCATTTCATTTCTGCTAATGTCAGGAAACTTAACAAAGGGATATTCATTTCTGCTTATTCCATGAGAAAACATGCTGCTGCTAGAAGCTATTGATAAAGAAAACAATAGATGCTTGAAAGTTTAAACCGTAGTCAGCATTACTTGTACTAAAGCTAGAAATGTACCTTGAATCTAGACAAAATGTAACACATGTATTAGAACAGTACAACTGAAGAACTGAAAAGTTGAAATGGACTGAAATAAGCCCAAGGCCAGGTTGTTTTTCTCAAAATGTTTTGCAAAACAGCAGATAATTTAACTTGGTCAGCAATAAGTCTAGCAACATTTTCTGTAGAACATACAGAAAGCTGTGTCTAACTACGTCAGCAATAGAAAAGTAACATTTTCTGTGTGACAGGAAGAGAACTGTATAAGAATAACATACTAATCACCAATAATTCAGACAAACCTTGTGCCTACATGCTTTGTCTCCTTGCTGCAAGTAATAAAGGGTGCCTTGCTTGAACCTAACTTGAATTGGTCTTTGAAGTTTTTTCCTTTGACAGATTGGTCCTTCGGACCGGAACCCTCTCTTCATCTCAGATCAGACCGGCCAGGTGGTTGAAACCGTACGAGAAGAAACCAAATTGGTTCTTCTTATCTAAAAAGCCCTCCGACTGAATTGTCTTTCAAAAGAGGCCAGCCACTTTCTGATCTGCGACTGAAGGACGGGTCTCCACGAATTGGTGATCAATCATGTGGGCTCAGGTAAGGTGAATCTACTTTTTTCTGTTTTCTGTTTTAGATCAAGGACTAGATGTGTATTGTTTTTGTTAGACTGTATTTTTCTTACAAGTCAGGGACAAAAAAGATTACTGTCTTGTCATAGAGCAGGAGAAACAGAATAAGTAGGCAGTCATTCTGAAGGGACTATAACAAAATCTGTGGTACCACGTTAAAAAATTAAGAAAAGTTACATAACAATCAAAGGGTAGAACAAAATGGGTAATAATTGCACAAAAAGACCCCAAAATCCACGATTAAAAGAAGACGCAAAATACATGCAGTCGCAGCGTGCCAGCAATATTAAATATTATTCAAAATGGATTAAGAAGTACGAATTCAACGGAAAATTAGAAAAATCCTTGCTTATTAAACTTGTCAAACAGCTCAAAACCGATTCCAAAGGTCGGGTAAAAAAGCAACGTAAATTAGGAATTCCTCAGGCACACAGGTGGATTGAGGAAGTAAACTGTAGGGAACAAAAGAACAAAAAATCATAAGCAATGTTTTTAGATAAGGAGGATAATAACTTAGTAATAGCATCAGCACCTCTGCCTCCTTTACTGGAATATGAAGCAAGAGAACAGGCTAGTCCACCCCCATGATATCCTGTGGTCACTGAAGATAGAGATATTATGAAAATAAAACTGACTAAAATTAGAGATCCCATCGGGACCAGGTCCCGAACAAAGGCAGGTAACTCAGATGAAGGCATCAAGTTATGGCAAATGGTTAAAAATTCACGATCTATAAGTGAAGAAGAAATATGTCCACTTATAGAAGTACCCAACCCTCAGGCAGGTCAGGACAATCAGGACCCAACTATTTTAGTGTATAGACCTTGGACTCTGAAAGACATCCGGAAAGCCACTGAGGGAATTCCCTATCCAAAGGTTAACTTTAGAAAATTCTCTGAAGATTTACAAGGAATGAGGCTTGAGTTATAACTTAAATGGAGAAGAGGTAGAAAAGGTAGTTAGACAAATTGTAGGGCCAGATTGGTATATGATTAGTGGGAACTGGAATCCCTGTGACGCTGCACATAGACCCCTCCCACATAGCAGCGCAGAATTAGACACCAGAGTAAAAGGTCTTACAGACCGCATCTCTGAAAAATGGAAACCCAGGGCAGACTGGACTTGCATTTATCAATGCATCCAACAAGAAGGTGAAACTATTGACCGGTATTATGCCAGATTATTAGAGTGTTTTAATAATCACTGTGGAATGCAGGTTCCTGAAGATCAAACACAAGATTCCCCATATGAACAGCAGTTAAAGAATGCATTTTTAAAGGGCAGTATTACACCTATAAGCAGTTTTATTACAAAACACATGGTATATCATCATACAAGCAGATTACAATCATTACTTGAATATGCTAGGTATGCCGAAAGGCATTTTAATAGCAAAAAGAAAAAGAAAGCTCAAGTATTTTCTGTAGAAGATGGAGCAGAAGTTTACGTAGTACAGTCGGGAAAAAAGGGCAAGAAAAATGCACAGGGAAACAAACAATCTGATCAATGATCAGAGGACTTTGAAGGCCAAAAGAAAAGGGGAGAATGTTTTAAATGCAGTAAAAAGGGACATTTGGCAAAGGATTGCAAGAAAAACAAGAAGGCAACAACGGAAGACAAGGAGGGTGAGGACTGACTATATGGTAGTCAGGAATCACTAGAAGGGGCTAGCAAAAAAGGGACAAATGAGAATGTGATCGAGGGAGTAGAGGAAGTGCAGGAAGTTAGTGACAATGAAGAAGATGAAATATTAGACCTAGCTTTATTGAGCTTGGAGCTCTATTTAGCAGACACAAAACCAGAAGTTACACTCTTGGTAGAAGGGAGGGAAGTCAAATTCTTGTGTGACTCAGGGGCATCACGAACCCTGATACATCCTTCCAAACTGCCAGAAAACACAGAGTCACCTGATTACATACTAGTCAAAGCAGCTAATAGACAGCTGTATCGGGAGCCTCTCTCCCGTAACATTGCAATAACTGATCCAGTTTCAGGATTGACACAAAAAAGCAAAATTGTTGTTTCTGCAAAATGCCCAGTAAACCTCTTGGGCAGAGACCTCATGCAGCTATTTGGTATAGCGGTAGTCCCAACCATGCAGGGTATGGAAGCACAGCAACAAATTGATACCTTTGCAGTGCAATCGGAGGGTGAAATGTTTTATTGGTACAGCCAGGACTTGGTTACAACTGGTCCAGGGACTGTAACCGAAGAGTTAATGAATGTAGCCATCAGCAAGTTCCCCTCCATTGACATTGATAAGCAACAACTGTTGCACTGTACCCTGTATTATTGTAACACTCCAGGACCTGATAAGGAATATGAGCAAGAATTGTTTAAGAATCATGCAAATAGATTGGTATTGCGTAACCTGTACTGAGACACAGAAGGGAACAATGTAGCCAGCTGTTCATTGCCCCAGGAGTTCTTTGCACTTTATAAATCTAATCGATTACCACACGTTAGCTTAACCAAAAACAGAAATATAGAATGGGCAGACCTAGGAGAAAAAGTAACGAGATGGGAGAAACAGACAGAACTAGAACTGTCAGAACAGGGAATACAAATACAGAAGTTAAATTGGATAACTCAGACCAACCCAGCTGTGCACTTACAGTCTGGTGAGGACAACTGATTGACACTCCTGTTAAAGGAGGAAGAAAATGCCTTACGAAATATACCAGAGACCCTCTGGTCA
This sequence comes from Protopterus annectens, assembly GCF_019279795.1. NCBI lineage: Eukaryota > Metazoa > Chordata > Ceratodontiformes > Protopteridae > Protopterus > Protopterus annectens. Next base: position 998,934,334 of record NC_056748.1, read on the forward strand.
ACAGGAAAATCAGATGTACGACTTATTCGTACAGTGGGACCAGTTACTATCACGCCAAAGTCAGCATTCAGACCACAAAAAAGACAGTATCCCTTAAGAAAAGATGCAGAGGCAGGGATAAAGCCTATTATAGCAGCCTTACTTAAAGGAGGGATACTAGTAGAATCTCCCGATTCACCATGTAACACACCCTTATTTCCAGTCAAAAAGGCAAATGGAGAATGGCGTATGGTCCAAGATTTACAAGCTGTATATGATGCAGTAATACCAAGGGCACCCATGGTGCCAGACCCACACACCCTGTTGAATGATTTAAAACCTCAACAGAAGTATTTTTCTGTGGTAGACATCAGTAATGCGTTCTTTTCGATACCGATACACCCTGAGAGCCACTATTGGTTTGCATTCACATTTCAGGGAAAAAGGTATACATATACACGACTACCACAGGGATATTGTGAAAGTCCAATGATATTCTCACAAGAAATGGCAAGCAACTTGGCGGGATTCACCCCACCAAGAGGCAGTCAGATTTTACTTTATGTTGATGACAACTTGCTGGCAGCCCCACCCAGCAGGATTGTAGAGAAGATACCATAGCACTTCTACGATTTTTAGCCACTGAAGGACATAAGGTAAATAAAAGTAAACTGCAGCTTTGGAAAAAAACAAGTCAAATACCTGGGATATGTAATATCCAAGGAAGGTAGAATATTAGATAAGGACAGAAAAATAACAATTTTGCAAGCACCAAAACCCACAACTAAGAAGGAAATGATGTCCTTCCTGGGTACAACTAATTTTTGCCGGAGCTGGATTCCAAACTATGCTTTGGAATCTGCACCTCTGACTGACCTTATATATAAGACGCCTATGGCAGCACAAGATTTGTTACAATGGACACCAGAGGCAGAATCTGCTTTCTGCAAACTGAAGCAATTAATAGCATCCTCATTAGTTCTGGGATTACCAAACTACCATAAATGTTTTTTCCAAACTGTAGATTGTAAGCAGGGTTACATGACATCAGTACTAACACAACAGCATGGGGATAAGCAATGCCCCATTGCTTACTATTCATCACAACTAGACCCAGTGGCATGATCCTTACCCCACTGTGTACAAGCAGTAGTTGCAGCTGCAATGGCAGTACAGGCTTCAGCCTCAGTAGTCTTATTCCACCCTCTCACTTTGAGAGTACCTCATGCAGTCACAATTATTTTACTACAAGAAAAGGTGGCATATCTTTCCCCTGCTAGGCATCTTTCCTGTATGACTATATTGTTGAGCCAACCTCATATGACAATTGAGCGATGCATGACTTTAAACCCTTCTACTCTGCTCCCAACCCCTGCAGACGGCACACCGCACCGCTGCCTGCAAGTAATTGAGCAAAAGGCACTACCTAGAAAAGATCTCTCGGATGTCCCCTTGGATGATGCCGAGGTGACATACTACGTGGATGGCTCATGCAAAAGAGGTCCTGCAGGACAGAACCTAGTAGGATATGCAGTAGTTTCTGATACTGGGATTATAGAAGCAAAACCTTTACCACACAATTTATCTGCACAGGCAGCAGAATTGATCACCCTGACATGGGCATGTACCTTAGCAAAGGGTAAATGTGTAAACATTTTTACTGATAGCCAGTACGCTTTTTCTACTGTACATGTTTTTGCGCAACAGTGGAAAAACCGGGGAATGATAACATCTACTGGCAAACTTATCAATCATGCACAGTTTATTTTAGATCTTTTAGAATCTATTCAGTTACCTCAGAAAGTAGCCATTTGTAAATGCACAGCTCACACCAAGCAACAAGATAGGATTTCAAAAGGTAATGCGAGAGCTGATGCAGCTGCAAAACAAGCAGCTACAGAAGTATTTATATTAAATGAGCAACTACAACCCTCTGAGATTTTTAGACTTAAAATGTTAAAAACAATGCAGACACTCACTACGCAAGCTGAAAAACAATGATGGATAAAACGAGGAGCAATTCTCGAAAAGGGGCTGTACATCTCTAGAGAAGGGAAACTGATACTACCCTCTAATTTGTTTTGATATGCAGCTTTGTTGAGCCATGGGCAGTGCCATGTCTCAACAGGGGGGATGGTACAGCTGGTGAACCAGGTGTTCACAACGTACGGATTTACAAACTACTCTAAAAAATTTTGTTTGACATGTCAGATTTGTAACAAACATCATGCACAGGGGGCAATAAAGCCCAAGCAAGGGAGTTTCCCTACACCACCATATCCGTTTCACACTATCTGTATGGATTTCATAGAATTGAACAAATGTGAAAATAAGAAGTATTGTCGTGTCATTGTAGATATGTTTTCCAGGTGGGTGGAAGCCTTTCCAACCAAAAATCCAGATGCAGCTACGGTGGCAAAAGTACTTGTCAAAGAAATCATTCCTAGATTTGGTATTCCAGAAAGGATCTACAGTGACAATGGTACACACTTTGTAAATCAAACCATACAGCAGTTAAGTAAGCATTTTGGTATTTCTTTAAAAAATCATTGTGCATACCATCCACAATCTGCAGCGCTAGTTGAAAGGCATAATGGTATATTAAAAAACAAATTGAGAAAATAGCTGAGACAGGAAAAAGCTGGTTGTACTGTTTACCCCTGGCACTGTTGAGCATGAGAACTGTCCCTACAGCAAAAGGATTGACTCCTTTTGAAAAGTTATTTGGAAGGGCTTATTATACACCCCAGTGGAAACTTCTCATGTCATCAGACCAGGAAGCTGACTTCACACTAGCTGAATATATGAGAAAGTTAATGAATTCTAAACATCTGTTGCAGTCAAATTCTGTTTCAGATAGAAAACAAACTGAGACATCAGAAGTGGCAGTGACACCTGGAGAGTGGGTGTAGATCAGAAATATCAAGAGGAAGAATTGGTCGTCGCCAAGGTGGGAAGGTCCCTACAAGGTGCTTCTTTCAACACCCACTGCAGTCAAGATAGCAGAGCAAGCTTCATGGATCCCCCTGATGCACTGCAAACTAGTTAAGAACTTTGAACTGGACAAAAATCTTACCTCTCCATCGGGGCCCTCAGCACAAAGTCTGGCTACAAAGGGGGGTTAGATCAATAGGACTGATCCGTCTCAACCCCAGTGAAGAAACCATCGGTGCTGGAGGTCCTATTAGGGCAGAGAGTAAGAACACGTGTCTGAAAAAAGATGACAGAATCCAGTAAGATCCAAATGCACCTATTCGGAAGAGTCGGGGAAAACAGAAATGCAGAACAACCATTTCCTCAGAAGTATTGCATAACCATCCTGTTGACTGTACTAGTGACAATAATCTTTTTGTTGTGGCCATTCCTTTTCTCAGCCACACAAACTGAACTGAACAAGCGTGCAGAGTGATACGCAGAGTGGCACCCAAACTTTAACACTTACCAGGCAATCAAATATGTGTATGCTGAGACCTTCAGTGTTTCGAATGGCTAGATTTGCACAGCTTTGCCAACAGCATATGGTGGGGTTATTGTTAACTTCAGTCCCCCTAGGAGCCAACAAGACCTGGGAAAAGTTAGTCTGTGATACATCAGATGTCACATCACAAGATAAAGTAGCATTGCACTTGTCTGTCAGACAGAAGGGCACTGTGTGTTTTTACAAAAATGATACAGTTCAGGTGGGTTGGAGCAATAGCAATGTGACTGTTCCCTATAGATGCTACAATAAAACTGATAACACAGGATCCTATTGCAACACGAGCTATGATTCATTTGTTGAACTGATGCATAGGACAACTGATGAAGTAAAACATAATGCTGACCTTTATAGACGACTGTCTATGATAGACAAAAAAATGTTTTATCCAGAGCCAGGACATAGTAAAGGTACTACCAAAGTAGAAGATTGCTACTTTGTATGTGGTAGGAAAGCATATGAGTGGTTACCTGAGAATTGGTCCAGCAGTTGTTATTTGGGGTACCTGGTTCCGGCCATACGACACACAGCAGTTTTACCTCAAGGGAGAATTCAGAATGTTCGGCGAGAAATCAAGAAGCCTGTGAATCCAGTGGGGCAAATCAATGCATGCTGGAAAAACCATCATGCTGTGGGCTTAGGGAAAAATGGACTGTCACATATGGACTTGAGTGATACTGTTATCTTGTGGGCAGGTGTACTGCCAGCATATGGAGCAACAAAATCAATCTGGGAACTGAGAAAATTGTCTATACTTCTCGAAATAATAAGCAATGCAACATTTTCTGCCCTAGAATTGTTGACTGATGAACTGACTGCCATGAGAACAGTAGTGCTTCAAAACCGCATGGCTCTTGACTTCACCCTAGCGGCGAGAGGAGGTATGTGCGCTTTAATCCAGGAGGAGTGCTGTTCGTATATTCCTGACCACAAACACGAGATAGACAATCATCTTGAGGAAATTCAGCAGGTGTCAGCCATGACCAAACCAGGACCAAATCCATTGACGGACTTTTTCCAGAAATTGTTTGGGGGGTAGGGCAGTATCCTGATGAACATCCTGATTACCATCTGCGTAGGAATGATCCTGCTGGTGGTATGTGTGTGCTGCTGCATCCCCTGTATGAAAAGACTGATTAAAGACTTTATAGACATGTCAGTTTCAGAAACCTTATACCAAGGTGCTGAACTTGAAGAATTGCTGAAAAACTGAAAATGCTTTCATAAGTTTAAACTGAATGACTCTCTTAACTGCAAATCCTGAGTAGGAAGAGGTTAGGGGAAGAGAAAACTGTTTATGCCTATCTTGAAAGTAGAATAAAAGTATTAAAAGGGGGGAAATGTTAGAAAAATGTCTAATAGTAATATGCATGCTTAGTACATTTGAGGTTTAAAAGGGTTAATACATTTATTCTGTTCACACTGCATGAATCTGCACAGCTATTAGAAACTTAACAAGAAGCATTTCATTTCTGCTAATGTCAGGAAACTTAACAAAGGGATATTCATTTCTGCTTATGCCATGAGAAAACATGCAGCTGCTAGAAGCTATTGATAAAGAAAACAATAGATGCTTGAAAGTTTAAACCGTAGTCAGCATTACTTGTACTAAAGCGAGAAATGTACCTTGAATCTAGACAAAATGTAACACATGTATTAGAACAGTACAATTGAAGAATTGAAAAGTTGAAATGGACTGAAATATGCCCAAGGCCAGGTTGTTTTTCTCAAAATGTTTTGCAAAACAGCAGATAATTTAACTTGGTCAGCAACAAGTCTAGCAACATTTTCTGTAGAACATACAGAAAGCTGTGTCTAACTACGTCAGCAATAGAATAGCAACATTTTCTGTGTGACAGGAAGAGAACTGTATAAGAATAACTTACTAATCACCAATAATTCAGACAAACCTTGTGCCTACATACTTTGTCTCCTTGCTGCAAGTAATAAAGGGTGCCTTGCTTGAACCTAACGTGAATTGGTCTTTGAAGTGTTTCCTTTGACACTCCCTTACAATACTTCAAATCATTCTGAAATATAAAAATAGAAAAAGGCATTTTTACAGGAGGGCAAGCCTTTGCACCCCACCCCTGATCTGAAGGGCTGCACTCCCACACCCCCACTATATATATATATATATATATATATATATATATATATATATATATAAAATCTCCAGGAGACTAATAAGTCGACCTTTAACCCTGTCATGCACTAGTGATCGACCACATGAACGTTAATCTATATTGTTTCATGAAAAAGCCTGGCTTCCCTTCTAAATTAGGTTTATAAAACTCTGAATAGACTCAGATTTCTTAACAGTTCCTGGTAAAGCATATTTTTCAATCCATGTCTATTATTGTTAATTTGGGACTATTAAATAGCAAATCATTTTGCAACCAACAACTGTTGTTTGCCTTCTGAAAGTGCACACCGTCTTATACTTATTTCACTGAATATCCAGTTTTAACCATATTAGTGCATCTATTTAGTCATCCAGAATTTTCATGGAAGCCAAAAAAAAAAAATCACTAATGTAAAAGTTAAAAGGAACCAGCTTGAAAACAGACCACTGAAGAGCACCACAATGAATTTATTAAGGTCCTTTCAATATTTATAATACAACTACTCCCTAAATCACTACAATAATTTTCTATCAAGATGCATGTGCACTTTATATTAATTAATATAAAGTGCATATGCACTTTATATTAATTAATAGCTTAGAATGATTTAGCTTATCAAATGCTTGGGATATACCAACTATCAAGTGAAAAAAAATGGAGACTTGTAGTTCAGTTTCTGTTACCAGGGAAACATTGTTCCAGAATTTCATTAAATTAGTGTTCTTTCATTAACAGCATGCTGGTAAAAATCACTAACCTCAAAGGCTCCTGTAAGTTGCATATCAGCACATCAGACATAAGATATTCCATCATTTTACCTGGAATACTTAAACTCATCAAGCCATAGTTTCCTGGAACCATTTTACTAATTCTCTTGTAGCCTGGAACCTACAAGGTTGTTCAGAAACAAGCACTGATGCACAAAACAAGCAGGATAACATTTTAGCAAGCCATCCGTCCATTTTTTCTAGAGATATTGTCAACACTACAGAGTACAGATCTAACCTACTTTCAGTCTACTCTGTTCATATAATACCATTTCCTTTGAAAAGAAGATCTTATAAATCTCACTGTAGTCTTTTCAAAAGAAGTCTTGGGAGGGAAAATTCACCTTTTCCCAAGGTGTCATAATCTCAGATTTGACTGTAGTAAGTAAGGGAAGCCTGTGTGTGTGTGTGTGTGTGTGTGTGTGTGTGTGTGTGTGTGTGTGTGTGTGTGTGTGTGTGTGTGTGTGTGTGCGAGCTTTTTACCAATGTAAAAACTGAGCCTGGATTGCATTTTGAATTACCTTTTTTAATTCAGACAGAATTCAGACTAATGTCATTCACATGGGTGACAAAGAAGAGGTTATAATTACATCTTGCATTTAACACAAACTATAGCTCAGCCTACATAACTACATTTATACAGGAAGATTTTTTTTTTGTCAAACCAGAATGCTTGCCTTACTTGCTGTATTATTTCATGCACATATGCTGTGAGGCTTCTACAAGTATATATAGCTAAATAAAAGAAAGCACTATGGTTTTGCGGAGCAACATTTTTTTTTTTACCTTTATAGGTTGCTGCACTGTGTTGTAAACTGGCTACAACCCATAATCTACAAATATGCCCATCATCTTTCTGTGTTTTGTGGTCCAGTTTGTTGCACTTTAGTGATTATCATTACCTCTGTGGGTGAAATCCTAGAACTATGAGTGGCACTAAAGAAGACACTTAGACAAACACTTCACGTACACCATCACACACATACAACACTAAATATATCCTTTTACCTAGCCTTTACTGCAGTCTTAAAAATATTGCTTCACAAATTATTTTACTGTTATATATCCTGTTATCCATCTGACTACACTGATGGCACACAACTGGATCATCACCCAGTCAGAGATTAAGTAGTTTTCTTAAAAAATGACATCTCATATCTATAATTAAACTTGCTTCTACTACTGTACTCTGGTGTCATTTTTCCTTTACTCCAGAGTCAAGGGCATTGTAACTGTTACTTCTGTATCCATGTGTGCAGCCTTTGGAATAAAATGTTGTGAGACATTTTCAAAGATCAGACACAAAACTAGCACCTAGGACTTGTGGTTGGCTTAACATCTGGAGTCTATATCCATGGAAGTAGCACAAACTATACCTAATGCCATGATCAGATGTAGTTTGTGTAATATATCTCTGTCTTTATAATACTTTGCATCCTTATCAGAATGCAAGTCATCATAAATCACTCCAGTTGATCCCTGGCAGGACAGAACTTGAAGTAACTACCTTAAAACAATTCTTATGTTGAGTGAACAAGCAAAGTGTTCCTCAAACTGGTCTCAAATGATAAATTCACATATAGAAATGCAGGCATGTTGAAGCTTCCACTGCCTGGAAAAATGTCCATGGAAGTTATGGCAGCTGCAAGTGATGCTATTAAAGGAAAAGGTTTTGATAAGTTAATATGTAGGGTCGAAGTTAGGGACAGAAGCCCCGTACCACCTTACTCATGTGTGCCAACCCTGCCCTTCACCTTATCCCCAACCCTACACACTACATTACAAAAAACCTCTCGTGTGAGTGGCACTAAAGAAGACACTTAGACAAACACTTCACGTACACCATCACACACATACAACACTAAATATATCCTTTTACCTAGCCTTTACTGTATTCTTAACCCAAGAACACACACAGATCCTCTTAGCGCTTCACAAACACCATCAAACACCACAAAATTATCCTCTCACTCTAGTCCTAACTTGTAAACCCTCACATACACACACTCCTGCTCCTAATGTAGACATTTTCAGTATATCAAAAAGTTTCTGGATTAGAAGAAACCCACTTTGCTTGAAACCAAGCACAAACCCAACACAAAACACTTAGGGCCCAATTACAAAATATTTGCTCTCAGTCTAAGTGACCACTTAAACTGGGATCAGGTCTTTTGGAATCTGGCCACTGGTGTAAGCCTGTTTATAGACAGGCCTTACACTAAGGCAATTAATTTATACTGAGAGAAAATCTTTCAGAATCAGGGCAGACATATGATGAAAACACCAAACCACACAAGTTCTAAAACTTGGAACACAGGAATTCTCCTCAAACAAAAAAAAACACTGAGCTCTGCTGTAGCTGCCAACTTTCTTTCTTTATTCAATACATTCTGGTACCTCAGCCTCACAGGCCTTCAATGGAATACCTTCATAAAATCCCAGCAACTATTTATATTCCATCTCAGCATTAATTCATCCACTTAATTAAACAATTTAATCAATTACACAATTATTTACTTTAAATGTTAAGCAGCTTAGAATCCAAAGATGTGCCCCCCCACATATATACACACTTAAACATTATATTATAGTTAAATTGAATACATTAACCCAACACAGGGTGAAATTCCCAAATTACATTTTTAAATAACATTTTTCTTTATGAAACAATACACATTCATATTTTCTCCTATATATGATGAAAGCAACTCTTTTGGAATCTGGCTCTTTATGTTCCTACTTCTGACAAACTCCTGCCCTTAACAAAAAAGTTTGGCATAAAAAAAGTGCCAGTAAACTCTATTGATGAAAAGTGCATTTGTTACAGTTTACTGCAACCACTTATATATATATATATATATATATATATATATATATATATATATATATATATATATATCTATATATATACATACATATACATACATATATATATATATATATATATATACACACACACACACACACACACACACACACACACCCCTGACACACACACACACATGTATGCGTGTATACATACATACATATATATATATATATATATATATATATATATAGGGTCTACTTTATTCTGTCGAAAGCTGAAAAGGGAGAATACAAATAGCATGACACGTAAAGAGCGAACCGTGAATACGTCGAACGAATGAAACCGTGAAAAGAGAAGTGTCGAATTGTCATAGTTGGCCCGTCTGTGGTATAGCTGCATAAGGTAAGTGTGCAATAGTTACGGACCTTAGAGTTAGGGTGCGGGTTAAGGTAAGTGAACAGGTAGGTAATGTATGTAAGGTTTAGTGCAGGGTTTTGTTAAGTGTACGTGTGTGGAATATTTAGTTTGTTTGGGTATAGCTCCACAGGGGAAGTGTGCGGTAGTTACAAACCTTAGGGTTAGGGAGGGGTTAAGGATAGTGCATAGATAGTTGTGTATGTGGGGTTTAGTGTAGGGTTAGCAGTAGGGTTCTGGTGGTTTAATTTAGGGTTAGAATTAGGGTTTTGGTTAGTGTATGTATGTGTTTTTTTTATTGGGTTTGGGTAGGTAGTGTGTTGCAGGTGGTGGGTTGGCTGACTATGACGGTTTGAGATTTAAAATTTCACTGTTTAGTATGTTCAACGTATTCGTGGTTCGCTCTTTATGTGTTGCGCTATTTGTATTCGCCCTTTTCAGCTTTTGACAGAATAAAGTAGACCCATATGTATATATATATATATATATATATATATATATATATATATATATATATATATATGTGTGTGTGTGTGTGTGCGTGTGTGTGTGTGTGTGTGTGTGTGTGTGTGTGTGTGTGTGTGTGTGTGCTTCTGTATACATACACATATTCATACATTTGTGTGTGTGTGTGTGTGTGTTTGTGGGGGGGTGAAGTTATCTGTAGGCAATGTACAGGAGGGTGGTAATGGTTTATTTTTGAAAAATGTCCAAGAGAGATCTGGCAATAGATGCAAGTGATGGGTATTTATAGATACTACACGTATGTTGTTTTGTTGAACAGTTGTTCTAGTTTATGAATTAAGCAATATATGGGACCCAAATATCTGGCATTGCCATAGAATAGTCTGCTTTGTAGGCAATTTAATAAACTGAAGCTAATCAGGGATGCAATTACCAAGCAATCTTAATTAAATAGTTGCCTCTCAAAAGTTATCTTAAACTAATCTTTAACAATATTGTTATATGAGATTATTAAACTATAACAAGGAACCAATTTGCAAGATTGAAGGTATTTGCATATATGAATTTATAAGATGTGTTAAACAGTTAGCAAAAATAAAGTCTCGTTAAGAAAGACACAGGTTCATAGGTTGGTACTAGGCTATTGGCCCTAGGGCCCATACAAGCCTAGCCATAACAATTCCCTGGATATTTCTTCCCACAATGTTTACTTCCCTGGACCCCTGTCTAGCAGGGCGACTGACATGATCCCAGGAGTGAATTTCCTATCTCCCATCCAATCATCAAGGTTCTTTTTGAAGAGAGCCAAGGAGGTGCTCTGCTTGACATGTATGGGCAGTCTATTCCAGAGTAGAGGGGAGTCTCTGGGTCAGGAACCTAACCCTCCAGCATGTTTTGGTCATTGTGATGACAAGGTTTAGATCCCTGGAGCGTGTGGCTCTGAGGGATTGGGATTTCTTTAAGTGGAGCATGTCCAACAGCTCAGGGTTTGACATGGCCTTGTATGTTAAGCAGAGATCACCTCTGAGTAGACAATATGCCACAGAGTATAGCTGGAGGTTTTTTTAGACAATCAGCATATGCCATCTGCTTTAGGCCTGTGATTCTTTTAGTGAGGTATTTCTGCGGCCTTTCCAGCTGTTGCAGATGTCTTGTGAGGTACATACCAAATGGGGCATTATACTCTATAATGGGTCTAATGAGGGATGAGTACAGTGGGACAATGACCTCCTTTTTTCTGGATGAAAAGCCCTTAGTGAAGAGGTGTGCCACATAGAAGGATTTCCTGACTCTTGTGGCAATATGGTTATCGAAGGTGAGACCACTATCCACCTGTGTCCCTAAGTCTCTCATCACACTTTTGATGTTTAGTGTACTGCCACCTATGTGGTAATTCATGGGTACATGTTTTTTCCAAAGGGGGTAACTATACATTTCTTGGCATTAAGCTTGAGCCCATGGCTCTGGCACCAGGCATCTGTTTCTATAAGGCCCTTTTGTAGAATATCCACATCATTTGGGGATACAATAATGGCTCCCAGTTTGCAGTCATCTGCAAACTTTGTTAGCCAGAGTCCCTTAGTGCTGGTCTGTACTTCAGAGAAGTAGATGCCAAACAAGAGTGGGTCCCAGGACTGAACCCTGAGGTACTCCACTTGTCACTTGTCTGGAGCTGGATTTGGAGTCACCTACTTTTACAGTCTGGGTTCTGTTAGTAAGCCAGTTGCCAACCAATCAAGTGACATAGGGATTTATGCCCAGCTTAGTAAGTTTATCTATGATTCCAGAGTGGGGGATGGTGTTGAAGGCCTTGGTGAGGTCCAGATAGGCTGTGTGGACCACTGTACCCTCGTCCACAGCTCTGGAGATTGATTCAGAGAAGTCAGTCAGGTTCAGGAGACAAGATCGGCCCTTCACAAACCCAAATTGGGTGGGGTCCAGTGTTTGAAGGTTGCCAATGTCTTTGTTTATAAGTTCCATGATAATGCATTCCATGCCCTTGCAGATCAGGCTCATCAGACTGATGGGATGGTAGTTCCTGGGATCCAAGGTGGATCCCCCCTTGTGGAGTGGGATAACTGTAGCTCTGCACCACTCAGTGGGCATGAAGCCTGAGGTGAGGCTAGGATTAAACATGACACTTAGGTGAGGTGCCAGTTCATTTTGTAGTTCATGTAGTAGACAGCCCGGGATGTCATCTGGTCCCATGGATGCTGTATTCTTAGCTTTGGAGAGTGCAGTTTCTACCTGTGTGGCCGTGATTACCAGAATTTGGCAATCTTTAAGTATTGAAATGGGCCATTTATGGGGTGACAGGGGGGTGAAGTTGGCACTAAATCGATCTGCCAAGATATTGGTAATATCCTCGAGATCAGTATATTTACTGCCATTCTGTTGTAGCTCAGAGCAGATCTGAGCATTGCCATTTAGATTCTTGACATAACTATAGAATGACCTGTAGTTGTCTTTGGAATCTTTCGCAATTTTATTTTTGTAACTTGCTTTTGAGGAATTTATGAGGGATCTCGGCTTCTTACTGAGGCTGGGGAGGGAGTTTTTTGCATCCTGGGATTTTCCTCTTTTCTGCAACAGTTTCTTCCTTCTGTTGTATAGTTTGTTTACAGCAGGGGACCACCAGATTGGCTTCCTTTTTTTGGAGAACAGCATCTTCTATTTGGGATGGCATGATTCATGCACAAGTGGATGTGCTCATACAGTGCCTTAGTGTAGGATTCAGCAGTCGAACTTTCAGATCCTGTCTGCATGGGTGCCATGATGTTTGTCACTTCTCACTTCAGTAGCATGAAGTTGGCTTTGGAGAAGTTTTTTATGGAGGTTTCCTTACTGGGGGGGGGTGAGGGTGGGATGTGGATGTTAAGGGTGATTTGCTTATGGTCAGACCTGACCAATGAGGGGGTGACCACTGGTGTGGAGCATCTATCTCCCATGTTGGTAATGACCAGGTCTAGGATATTGGGCCCCTGGTGGTACAATGGATTAGTTGAGCCAGTGTGTTGGAATTTATGAATTCCAAGAACCGTTGGGCAAAGGTGTTGGTTCCCGAGTAGTTTTCCCAGTTAATGTCAGGGTAGTTGAAATCACCCAGTATTAGGGTGTTTGGTTGTATCTTAATATTTTCCAGTATGTTTAGAAAGGTGTAGTGAGAATCTTGGGCATGGTGGGGGATCTGTAGCAAGCTACAATTTGGATTGCAGTCTTACCAAGTGTTAGTTGCACCTGGAGAATTTCAAATGCATTGTGTTGGGCAACTAGCCTGGAGGTGTGAATATCCTTGGTGAATTTGGACACTCCTCCACCTTTAGTGTTTCAGTCTTGGTTTTGTGGCCGAAAAGTGTGGTAAGAGTTGTAGCCTGGTATTGCAGGGGTGCGCTGTGGAGCCTTGAGCCAGGTCTCAGTTACTGCACAGATATTGATGTTCTCCATTTTTAGGAGTGCCTCGAGAGAGTGCATTTTTCAGGTTAAGACTTCTAGCATTGAGTAGCATTACCTTCAGATTTTGCATGCTTGTAACTGTTATGGTGGTGGTTTTGTCCTTTGAACCTTGCCTAAAAAAGGCACTATAGGGGTGGCAAGAGCTTTAGCCAGTAACCTGAATCCCAAGGGTGACAGGTGCAGACCATGTCTGGCATCGTGGTTTGTCGATCGTGTCTTCTGAGGCAGACAAATACTGGATCCCCTTTGTATGACACCAGAAGCTTAGCCAATTGTTGAAATCAATCATTTTGTCCTTATACTGTGGTATCATTCTGGGTGAAGGCAGGATGCTACTCACGGCTAGGGTCATACCTGCCTGGGCCACATGATCTAAGAGCTCTTCCATGTCAGAAAAACTGGCCTAACCAAAATAATGTCCTACTATTTTAGTTCAACAAATAAGCTAGAAATGATCAAATAAAAATGAGTTAATTTAGATGTAATAAAGCTTAAGCTTTTCTCTCTTAGCACAAACCAAAGATTTTAAATCCTCGTGTGTTATTCATTATTCTGGTTATTCATACACAGCTCATTCCTGCCTACTCCTTTAATGCCAGCAGTATCTTTTGGCATTAAATATTCATTCACATGCAGTTCATTCCTGCCGATACTGTCAATGTCACTAATATCTTTTAGAATTGCTTTTTGGATTTCAGTTGTTAAACCAATCAGGTCTGAATGCAGAGATGATAAGTCAGGAAGCAAAAGAGAGTAGTATTGCTGGAACTGAATTTATCCTAATCTTGGTGAGTACCTGCATGAGGTGGACCCTGTTTTTCACAAAATTTCACCAAGACAGCAATGATACATAAACTATATTTTGTACAGCATGTATCACGAACAGAAGTAGGTTAAAAATAAAAAAGATAGTTGGGTGCAGGATAAAAAAGTGCCCAATCCTGGTAGGCATACTGGTGCCAGGACTGAAAAAAATGACAGTGTAGAATCCTCAAGACACAGAAACATTTTTACAATGGGGCTAGGCCAGACCCAGGGGGAGGATGGCCTCCCCTGTTGTAGAAGGAAGCAGCAGTCCACAAAAATCACAAAAACTGATAGGCCAAAAAACAGCCATAAAGATGATAGAGTAGACTATTGAGGGTAAGAAATAAATTATGTATTTTTACTGTTATGCAAGTAGCCCAGAATTTCCAGACAGAAGATATAAAAAAAATATTAGGACAGAAATTAGAGGAAAGAAAAATGCTTCCACAAGAAAAACTGTCAGAAGCTTCAAATAAAAATGTGTGTTCGTTAATACAACAGATTTATGAAAACATTATATAGACCAAGAAACCTTGAGCCATTTGGAAAAAGAAGTGTCTGAAGAAGTGCAAAAATATAGTAGATGTTTGCTGTTGGATCTTAGGGGTCTGGAAGAGGAGTAGGTTTGGAGAAAGTTTTGGATTGATGGGATCTTATGGGGCTGGTTTATTAGTTTGTGTGCAAGTGAGAGTTGATTCAGGTGAAGAAGCTGAGGGAGTTCAAGCCAATCAAGTTCCCTAAGTGAGTTACAGTGGTGGCTACGGTAGGATGTGACTGTTGCAAATTTAGCAATTCTATTGTAGCAGGCTTCTAGTCTGTTTAGGTCAATCTGTCTAGGGTTGGTGAGTATGGGAGAGGTGTAGAGTAGGGTAGAGATTAGCTGGGAGTTGGCAATAGAAGTCCTGGCTGTCTTGGTTAGGTATTGTTTGTTTCTATATAGTGCCCCGAGTTTTTTATGAACTTTTTTTATGGTAAGAGATATGTGGAGGTCAAATCTGAGATTGTTGTCAATCTTCACACCTAGAAGTTTGGTGTGATCTGATGGGGAGATGATGGTGTTGTTCTTGGCACAAATGTTGAAGTGGGTGGTAGACTAGTTAGATTTAGATGGTTGAAATATAAGAAGCTTGGTTTTGTTAGGAATGAGTAGAAGATGAGCATTGGAGAGCCAGCTTTCTACAGATGTGAATGACTCCTGTGTGATTTTTTTGGAGTTCTGGTAGAGTGGGGGCAAAGCAGATGAGGGTGGAGTCATCTGTGTATTGTATGAGTGTGGCGTGTTTGGTGGGGGTATGAAGGTTGTTGGTGAAAAGGGAGAATAGTAGGGGGTTAAGGATGGAGCCTTGGGGGTCCCTGAGTGAAATGGGGAGATGAGGGGATAGCTGTTCTTGCCAAACAACAGACTGCTGTTGGCCAGAGAGATAGCTGTGGAACCAGTTGGTGGCAGAGTGGGAAAAAGAGAGATTAGTGAGGACAGAGAGAAGTATATTGTGAGATACCATATCAAAAGCCTTTGATGGGTCCAGAAATATAGCAGGGGAGAATAGGCTATTGTTTTTATGCTGTATGATTCTGTCGGTGAAGGAGAGCAAGGAGGTGGTGGTGCTGTGATATGGCCTGAAGCCATGTTGGGTTAATTACAAAGAAGCAGAGAAATGAACACTAATGTTGTTAGTCACACTAAAGCAGACATACTGCAGCTACATAAAAAACACCTATGTGCAGTATTGTTTCTGCATCAGTGAACCTATGTGCAGTGATACAGAATCAATGCCTAGTGCACAGTATACCCCATGGTCATAGCCCTGTGACCTGTCCCACAAAATAACAGCTTTCAAACAAAAAGCATACACAACATACTGATAATTTCCAACAGAAGTCAGCCTGGACTCTTCTTGGTCTGGTCAGATTAAACCCAAAACAGAGAATCAGGAATACACTTGTTAGATGCAGCAGATATAGTTATTAAGTGCAGCACTGTACACAGCAGGTAAATACATACTATACCACTTGAGGAATCATTGTCTAACCTCTGCTTCCTACATCTTCAAATCTCCAAGTCAAAGGTGACACAAGTTATTATACCAGTGCCTGCAGTGCACAAATGTACATGGGATGCTGGTTGCACTCGATAGTACAGCTGCCAGGTCATACTAAGCATCCATATAGCTTTCAACTTCTTTGTTCAAGAATTCTGGACAAAGCCAGAAATAAATGGAAATAGTGATGTATACAATGTACAGGAAAGTCCCCAGGAAGAGATGGTATTCCTGTGGAGGTTTGGAAGCTAGGAGGGAAAAGACTAATAAAGATCTGGAAGGTTTTATTTAACCATATTTTAAGAGAAGAAGTACCAACATCCTGGAAAAAAGGAGTGGTAGCTGTAAGACCTAAAGACGGTAAAGATCCAGTGGACCCAGCTACATACTGGCTCATTTTAATATTAAATCATGATTATAAATTATTCATGTCCATAATAGCTAAAAAAATGACAAAAGTAATGCCAAAATTGATAGATATGGATCAATGTGGTTTTTTGGAGGGGAGGCAAACATTTGACATTAATAGAACACTGATGATCCAGAGGGAAGCAGAATGTAAGAAGATGCCATGGTTCTTGGTGGGTCTTGATGCAGAGAAAGCATTTGACAGTGTAAGCTGGGAATTTATAAGCAGTGCAATGGAAGCATTTACAGTTCCTGAAAAAAATATAAGATTGATTAGGAGGATATATGAGGGATAGGAGGCGAAAATTAAAGTGGGTGGGGTCCTCTCTAAAAATTTCTGCTTGAGCAGAGGAATCAGGCAGGGGTGTCCTTTTCCCTTTTGTTATTTGTATTATATTTAGAATCACTGGCAAAAAAATAAGGGACTCAGAAATTCAAGGATATAATTGATATGGTAGTCAAGAAAAGCTGGCTCTATTTGCAGATGATATTATTTTATACCTGAGTAAACGAGAAAGAGACATTACAGTGTTGTGGAACATTTTGAGACAGTTTCAAATCTTTTTGGGATACAAAATTAATGAAACTAAAACAAAGGCAATTGTGGTAAATTATGTACCCACACATGGTTGGTTCAGCAATATCCATATTTATGGGGACAAGATAAAATGAAATATTTAGAAGTATGGATTAAAAATTATTCCGGTGCGGCAGCTAAGGATATGTGGGAAGAGCCTAAACAAAAGATAATACAAAAACTGAGAAAATGGAATCTTTGTTATATGGATATGGATAGTAAGATACAACCAGTCAAAATGTTTTAACCCTTTAGTCTTATACACGCAGGACAGGCATATTTTATCAACCAGAGGAGAAGTTGTGGATAGCAATTAATAAAGAGCTGAAGGACTTTACTTGGGAGGGGAAGATGGCAAGAGTCAAGTGGGATAAGTTGATTCTTCCAGTAGAACAGGGTGGATCGGGATTCCCCAACTTGAAGGGCTATTTCAAAGCTACACAATTAAGGCTCCTAATAGGAGCACAAGCAGAAAACTATAATTGAACATGGAAAGGGATGATGTTGAAACAGGGGGAAGCTCAAGAAACAAGGAGAGACTGGGATTTTGGATGCAGACCTTTAAGGAGAATAACAATAATCATACAGAATATTATATCCATAAAGCAGCAGAAAGTATTCTAAGAACTAAGCCAACACGGGAATGGAGAAAGGAGATTCTGCCGATAGGGATGACTGCAATTAGGGATAAAGACAATAGACAAGAGGGGGCTGAAATTTATTGGAGAAAACTGGCAAAGGAAACAAAGTATTGGGAGCAAATAAGTAACGAGGGAAAGGTAATAGAATGGGAAGAGGCCAAGAATTTATTTGGACTGCAGGTTAGAGATTTCCTTCCCTATCAAGGATTGATATCAGAGTATAGCCAAAGAGAAAGAACTAGGGGGATCCTAAACTAAAGACCAGCACTGGTACAGTTTGTAGTAGAATCTAGAACAGAAGCTGCCATTAAAAAAGTAATAATTAGTAGAGCATATAAAATATTGTATGATAACTATAAGAATCAATCAGAGGAGGTTAGAAAGGGTTGGAAAGAGAGATTGAATAAGCAATTCATGAAGAAACAGTGGGAGGATATATGTATGTCTCCCAAATATGCAACAGAATGTAGACGATTTATGATTTTTGCTTGGAAATGTTTACATAGATATTTTGATACCCCAAGTAGACTCTAGAGAATTTTCCATCAGGTAGACAGCAAATGTTGGAGGTATAATGGAGAAGACAGAGGTACTTGGGAACATATTTTCTAGGAGTGTGGTGAGTTGGCGGACTTTAAGGATTCCCTGCAGGATGACCTGTCTGAAATGCTTGGTGGGTGGATTGGTGTGACGAGGGAGATAATTTTTTTGAGCTATGATACAGAATCGGAATTCCCTAGACATGGTAAGGCCTATCTGTGTCTAATTATGGTGGCTGCCAAAAAAGCAATTACTAGAAAATGGAAATCAAAATCTAAACCAACTGTATTAGAAGTAGTGAATATAGTAACAGAGAAGAAAACAACTGGAATTGAGATCTTTAGAAAAGGGTAGGAGCAAACTACATAGGAAAAATCGGATTGATGGGAACAGTACATACAGGAGAGGAGTGGAGTTTAAAAGAAGGCAGGACTAAAATGAGCTGTGTAATGTTTGACTGAAAATGATTGGGTAGATTATAAGTGATGTATAATGTTTGCTACTGGGAGTGTGTCAGCATGGTTTGTAATGTAAAATGCTTGCAACTAGGATTATGTCACTGTGGTTCATTTTCATTTATATAAATGAATGATTGCTTATGTTGTAAGTGATGTTTTAATAAAGATGTTTCTTATTTAAAAAAGAAGGGGCAAGAATTGAATAGTTTATGTAATGTTGCTTATGCTATATGATATATATAGCAACATATGTAAAGTATGTTTGTTAATGTTCATTTAATACAGTTTGATTACTTTCATATAAATGTAAATTTGCCTATGTCACAAGTGTTAATTCAATAAAGGTGTTTAAAAAAAAAGCCAAAAATAAACAGGGGGGGTGGCAAAGGCCCTAAATTATTGACAATAAATATTATTCTAATTCACTTAGAGAATTATAAGAGTTACTAGGATAAAAGGTTTTGCATCAAGAGGGATTTTCTGAAGAATAATATGTATGAAACTCTAATGTCTGGCAGTACTGACTTCCTGTAATTATCAAAAATTTGATGAAGGACAAGGCAAAAATATGAGGTAGAATGAAAGACATTTTCCAAAATCAGAGACAGTTGAGAGGTGTGGGCACCCACCTTTCTGAAAGGACCTCCATATGATTCCAATAGCAGTTCCCTGAACTAGCTGTGCAGGAATAGAGCATAATTTTGCTCTTCATTGCACATCAGACAGGCATTCTCTAAGGGAATTTAGAATCAGCAGCTCTGTCCTTGACTGTATAGCAAAACAATATGGCAGCATAAGAATCATATCCTATGCTGGATTCTGAATCATTGCACAGAGTATCCTTTTATGTTGCAGATGTGCAACATGTGTACACGTCTTAACCATGGCATGAGCTTGCCAGTGATATAAAGCAGGTTGCTGATAACTTCAAAGAAACATAGCTATTTATAGACAAAGCAAAAGTTAACCTCATTAGCATAAATAGAGTGCAGACTAGTACTGATATTTACAGGTGATCTGACATTTTGAACATCAGAACGTGCACTAAGAAAAAATAAACAGTAGACTTATTTCAGCAGTTTTAATCACTTTCAGTCGGCAGAGAATAAATAATAGCAAATAACCCGCATGATGTACACAGTGCTGTTCCATAATATAGTAGGATCTATATGAGCAGCATCCCATGCATGTGAATATCTTAACTATTGACCTGTTGTAAAAGTGTGCTTCATAGGTTTACACTACAACGCAATGTTACTCATGCAACAAAAGACACACACAGCTGCACACTCACTCCTGCCTGACATAGTTATTGAACAGACAGCTAAGAACAGGTGCAAACATCACACTATGATGCAATTTATTCCACAGAGCTGTGTATTGTCGCCATGTGCCATAGGAGGTAGCAATGGATATTGTCAGAAACAACTGAAATTAATGTGCAAATTAAGAAAGGATCCTTGATATGAACGTCATATCAGTGTGTCAGACTGATGGCAATTAACTGACTATGTCCATGTGCACACAATTGTGATCAGTCGTCTATCAATGGCCCTTGGTCAAGGAAGGTTTATCTGTATTTTTTACACATACCACCCAAAAAACAGAGCACACTTGTGTACAACACACTCCTTAATGCATGTGCCAAAGAAACACTTTCATTATGAAATTGGCAGAACAAATTTCTACTGTCATGAAATCCAAACACGTTCACCTGTGTTCATGCAGCATACCAAGGGATAATACTGATGTGCTGTACAACACTTCCAACTAACAAGACGGCTATGAATCACATGTGCCACAGTGTAACTATCACAGCTTTTGAACTCCACCTATGCAAAGCCATTGAATCCCATAATTTGTATTTTATAAAATGTGTGGAGAAGGCCTCTGCCACTCTATACGTACACATTAGAATTGGGGGGATGTAATTCCTGCAGAACAGTTAAAGACACAAATGCTTACAGTCACTCAGTGCTGGTCTGTAACACTTGACTAAGCATTGAGAAAAACAACACAATAGTGAATCACTGAATGTGTCATGAAAACTGCATCACCAACTGTCATATGTTTGGTTATGTGAAAGCATTACATCATGTTAATGAATCAAAGAATATTTGTCCCTGTAATTAATTTGAAATAATATTGCTGTATGTCAGACAACATTGCCTGATGCTAGGTATACCCAAACACATCTGTTTCCTCCTGATGTTGTCAATGTGATGGTAAAACGATTATCTACAATATGGATATAATCTTGTATTGGAACACATGCCTTACTTAGGCAACAACATACATTACATTATCTCATTTCCTCAGTCCTGAGGATGCATCTTACTACAATGGTTATGATGGACAGTCTAATCAAATGACAGCATCAGTCTTCAGTACAGCATTTCAAATAGAAAACTAGAATAAACTCTTGTAAGAAGAAACAACATCTACACATGAGCATAGCACATTGTTAACAACAGAAAGACTGAGTGTAAGCAGCGATGTTGGGATTTGAACTATATACCTAACATCACAAGCAACTGAAAGTTTGCTGAAACAGAAGCACCACTTAAGATTTGTTTTAGAACGCTGACACTGCACATTTCAATGGGTGACATCACCATTGTGTATTACATCAATATTTCCTCTAAAATGTAGTATCACAGCACACTGTATACATATACATCATGTATGGATTTGCAGCCTGTTCTGCACAGTAACAGGAAGAAACACACCCTCGCAGAAGACACAGTCCTGTATTCAAACTCCCTACCTATCTACTGACACAGTCTATACACAAATGTATTACAGGCACATGATGCAGAAGAAGTCTAACTGCATGTGATCCACACTGCATCTTTCAAGGGATGGCATCGGATGTGTTTTCCAAAGGAGATATGTGTGCAAAAATGACTTCTGCAGCCATGAGAGATTCTAAATGTTGTCAGTACTAAGAAGTGTAAGACACTTCTGCATTCATTTACATTCACACACACACAGTCAGGAGTTTCTCACTGCTGTATTCAAACTCCCTACCTATCTACTGACACAATTTACATGCAAGTATATTATACGCATGCACCACAGAAGAGGTCTAACTTTAGTGGTGTGAGAGTGCATTTTTGAAAGGATTACCTCATATTGTTGTGGACAGAGGGAAAAGAAGATATGGCATTCATCTGACCATGTCAATGTTTCAAACGAGTGGGAGTCAAATGAGCACAGCTGTTGAATTAATCTTCCAGTGATGCTATCACACACACACACACACACACACACACACACACACACACACACACACACACACACACACACACACGTTGACTGTTTTGAGATCAGAACCCCTACCAATCTAGTTACATAGTCTAGGGGGCACAGTTTTAATGCAAGCGCCACCACAGAAGTTTGGCTTATACATTGTGAGAGTGCACTTTATAGAGGATAACATCATTGTTGTGCTCCTGAGAAGATGATGTTGGAAGGAGGGTCTGACACTGATGTGGACTCACCCTCCAATGTAAAACTTTCTCCAGACTGCTAGTTCAAGTGAGGTCAGAAGTACTTAAGGTCATATTTACACAACTCTATAAACAACCCCTCACTCATACATATGCACACATTGACTGCTGTGAGATTAGAACTCCCTGCCTATTTAGTTACACAATCTAGAAGACACAGTACTTAATGCAAGTGCCACCAAGGAAGTATGACTCCTGTAGTGTGTCAGTGCAGTGTACACAGGATTAGTTTCTCATTCTATGTCAGAGAAAATATTGTGCTGTTGACATTTTTGTGCAAAGCCATATTTGTTGATATAAAGGAATAAGTACAATCTTCTGATCAATGATAAATACATACCACTGACTTAGGTCAGCTATGCTGTCATTAATGTAGATTGCAGAACTGAAACTGACATGTACCTGTTTTACATGATGTTGTGTAGACGAGACACTGACACTTGTGAAACATGGGATGGACAATGAAGCATTCATTGCTCATCAGGTTAGGATGACGGTATGTAAACATTAATGAATACTACTTATATTAGCAATGGTATCTGCTCATGCATATGAGGTAGGCAATGTGCACTGTCTATACAAAACAGTTCTTAATGTTCCAATGCAGTAGAGCTAAGGAATGATGAAGTATGTGTGCCAAGGCGCTATGTGGTTGTATATCATTAGGGCTAAGTAATGATGATGTGTATGTGCCAAGGCTCTATGTGGTTCTATATCATTAGAGCTAAGGAATGATGATGTGTGTGTGCCAAGGCTCTATGTGGTTGTATATCATTAGGGCTAATTAATGATGAAGTATGTGTGCCAAGGATCTATGTGGTTGTATATCATTAGGGCTAAGTAATGATGAAGTATGTGTGCCAATGATCTATGTGGTTGTATATCATCAAGGCTAAGGAATGATGAAGGGTGTGTGCCAAGGCTCTGTGTGGTTGTATAGCAGTAGGGCTAAGTAATGATGAAGTACGTGTGCCAAGGATCTATGTGGTTGTATATCATTAGGGCTAAGTAATGATGAAGTATGTGTGCCAGGGCTCTGTGTGGTCATATATCATTTGCAAGTGTAAGTGTTGCAGTGTAGACATAACTGTACATAGTAAAGAGATCAGTCAACCACACAGTTCAGTGCAGTTTACTTGAGTACACTAAGCCACTTCCATGTAATGAAATAATAACATGCAGAAACAATGCTCATCTGTGTTCAAAATCCCTTCCTAAACCGCAATGTGGAGAAACTCATTTGTGCGGATGTTGGCAAAGTATTAGCACATGTGCGATTCCAATTTGAGGTGTTGAACTTGGAATGTGAAGTAGCAGTGTTCAGTGGTGCTCCTTGCCAATCTTTAGGCAAATATGGAGCAAATAGAAAATGGTCTGATTGTGATTAATTGTAGAACAGATCTGTTTTATGTTAATGTTTAACATGCCATGATGTCAACATCTGTCATGGCAGTACTTGCTCCGTATCTTGCTGATATACACTTTACATGTTGGACTCTATCTGTGACATGTTAGGGACAAAGCTTAAGTCAAAAATGAATTGTTGTGCTTACTTTGATCATTTGAGTAATGTTAGGCGGCAAGCAAACAGGATCTGCTGCTGAAGAAAAAAGTGAACACTTTAATTTGCTTTGCCTTCCATAGCACATACAGGCTTAGCAGTAATGTGTGGCCATGAGCACTCTGGACAGTACTGAGTGAAGAAAATCCACCTGTTACCTAATTTTCTGTGTGGCGCAAGGTGTAAGTGTAGTGCACAACATGAAAAAGCAGAGCTGAAGTAGGGTTTAACTGCAGTATGCAGATAATGTTACAAAGGGTGTCAGAATGTGATTATTATAATTAATTATCATCATGACTGTAACACAACATAGGAATAACTATCTTAAATATGTTGATTGCCAAATTGTGTCAGTAATGCCTACAGAAATAAACTGCAATACCTGCTATGCATCAGCCATGCTTCAAGGAAAATCACAAGCTAATTGGTTGTACAGTTTCTTAAACCTGACAAGGATGGTATGTATTTTGTAAGAGACAACAGAGAAATCAGCTCCTGTACTTTTTAAAAAAAAAGCACCAAACCAGGCATGTCCAAGGGTCAGATTCCATTGATTTCTCCTGTTCACCTGGTGAATCTGGGCATACTGGGGCAATGCAGGAATTGCCTCATGTACACAGATAACCCTCTCCTTCTACCACCCAACACTACAACCTGTGAGAGATGCACTTACATAGCCAAACTGGAAGCAAAGCTCTCTCCACCCAAGATTGTGCTAGACAGTCAACAGGAGATGGTTAACACCTGCACTACACCTCAAGCAACACATAGCCCTTCTAAATTCACACCACCAACACCCACACATAGCAACACTAAATCCACATATGTGGAGGCCCTTAACTGTAACCTGCCCAAGCAACAAGGACCTCCAAAGCTGAAACGCAAACAAACACCAATCACAACCAAAGTGTCACATATCTCACAACACCAGTGTACCACCCAGCAACAGCCCCTAAGGCAAGACAATGTACCTAACACTTTAGTCATAGGTGACTCTATAGTCAGACACACTGATGTCCCACTCACCAGGCTGAACAAGGAGAAAATTACAGTGAGCTGCTTGTCGGGTGCCAGGATCCACCACATAACTCATGCACTCAAGTCACTCCACAACAAGTACAAATATGCCTCTGTCATTGTCCATACTGGAGTGAATGACTTGAGACGTACCTCCCTGGACTACATGAAAAGAGACATGGAAGAGCTCTTGGATCATGTGGCCCAGGCAGGTATGACCCTAGCCCTGAGTAGCATCCTGCTTTCGCCCAGAATGATACCATAATATAAGGACAAAATGATTGACTTCAACAATTGGCTAAGCTTCTGGTGTCATACAAAGGGGATCCAGTATCTGTCTGCCTGGGACGACATGAACGACAGACCACGATGCTTTGCCAGAGATGGTCTGCACCTGTCACCCCTGGTATTCAGGTTACTGGCTAAGGCTCTTGCCACCCCTATAGTGCCTTTTTTAGGCAAAGTTCAAAGAACAAAACCACCAATGTAACAGCTACAAGCATGCAAAATCTGAAGGTAATGCTACTCAATGCTAGAAGTCTAAACCTCAAAATGCACTCTCTCGAGGCACTCCTAAAAATGGAGAACATCGATATCTGTGCAGTAACTGAGACCTGGTTCAAGGCTCCAGAGAGCACCCCTGCAATACCAGGCTACAACTCTTACCACACTTTTCGGCCACCAAACCAGGATCGAAACACTAAAGGTGGAGGAGTGTCCATATTCACCAAGGATATTCACACCACCAGGTTAGTTGCCTAACACAATGCGTTTGAAATTCTCCAGGTGCAACTAACACTAGATAAGACTGCAATCCAAATTGTAGCTTGCTACAGATCCTCAACCATGCCCCAAGATTCTCACTACACCTTTCTAAACATACTGGAAAATATTAATATACAACCAAACACCCTAATACTGGGTGATTTCAACTACCCAGCCATTAACTGGGAAAACTACTCATGTACCAACACCTTTGCCCAACAGTTCTTGGAATTCATAAATTGCAATGCACTGGATCAGCTAATCCATTGTCCCACCAGGGGCTACAATATCCTAGACCTGGTCATTACCAACATGGGAAATTGATGCTCCACACCTATGGTCACCTCCTCGTTGGTCAGGTCAGACCATAAGCTAATCACCCTTAACATCCACATCCCACCCCCACCCCCCAGTAAGGAAACCTCCGTAAAAAACTTCTCCAAAGCCAACTTCATGCTACTCAAGTCAGAAGTGACAAACTTCATGACACCCATGCAGATGGGAACTGAAAGTTCGACTGCTGAGTCCTGCACTAAGGCACTGTACGAGCACATCCACTCATGCATGAATCGTCCCATCCCAAATAGAACTAAGATGTTCTCCTCCAAAAAAAGGAAGCCAATCTGGTGGCCCCCTGCCATAAACAAACTTTACAACAAAAAGGAGGAAACTGTTGCAGAAAAGAGGAAAATCCCAGGATGCAAAAAACTCCCTTACCAGCCTCAGTAAGAAGCTGAGATCCCTCATAAAATCCTCCAAAGCTAGTTACGAAAATAAAATTGCCAAAGATTCCAAAGACAACCACAAGGTATTCTATAACTATGTCAAAAATCTAAATGGCAATGCTCAGATCTGCTTTGAGCTACAACAGAATGGCATTAAATATACTGATCCCAAGGATATTGCCAATATCCTGGCAGATCGATTTAGTGCCAACTTCACCCCCTCTCACCCCCTAAATGGCCCATCTCAATGCCGGACGATTGCCAAATTCCAGTAATAATGGCCACACAGGTAAAAAACGCACTCTCCAAAGCTAAGAATACAGCATCCATGGGACCAGATGACATCCTGGGCTGTGTACTACATGAACTACAAAATGAACTGGCACCTCACCTAAGTGTCATGTTTAATCATACCCTCACCTCAGGCTTCATGCCCACTGAGTGGCGCACAGCTACAGTTATCCCACTCCACAAGGGGGGATCCACCTTGGATCCCGGGAACTACTGCCCCATCAGTCTGACGAGCCTGATCTGCAAGGCCATGGAACATATTATCATGGAACTTATAAACAAAGATGTTGGTAACCTTAAAACACTGGACCCCACCCAGTTTGGGTTCGTGAAGGGCCGATCTTGTCTCCTGAACCTGATTGACTTCTTTGAATCAGTCTCCAGAACCGTGGACGAGGGTAAGACAGCCCACACAGCCTATCTGGACCTTGCCAAGGCCTTTGACACCATCCCCCACTCTGGAATCATAGATAAACTTACTAAGCTGGGCATTAATCCCTACGTCACTCGATGGGTTGCCATCTGGCTTACTGACAGAACCCACACTGTAAAAGTAGCTGACTCCAAATCCAGCTCCAGACAAAGTGACAAGTGGAGTACCTCAGGGTTCAGTCCTGGGGCCTCTCTTGTTTGGCATCTAATTCTCTGAAGTACAGGCCAACACTAAGGGATTCTGGCTAACAAAGTTCGCAGATGACTGCAAAATGGGAGCCATTACTGAATCCCCAAATGATGTCGATACTCTACAAAAGGGCCTTACAGAAACAGGTGCTTCATGCCAGAGCCATGGGCTCAAGCTCAAAGCCAAGAAATGTATAGTTATCCCCTTTGGGAAAAAACATGTACCCATGAATTACCACATAGGTAGCAATACACTAAACACCGAAGGTGTGATAAGAGACTTAGGGACACAGGTGGACAGTGGTCTCACCTTCAATAACCACATTGCCACAAAAGTCAGGAAATCCTTCTATGTGGCACACCTCATCACTAAGGGCTTTTCATCCAGAAAAAAGGAGGTCATTGTCCCACTGTACTCATCCCTCATTAGACCCATTATAGAATACAATGCCCCATTTGGTATGTACCTCTCAAGACATCTGCAACAACTGGAAAGGCCACATAAATACCTCACTAAAAGAATCACAGGCCTAAAACAGATACCCTATGCTGACCGCCTCAAAAAACTTCAGCTATACTGTGTTGCATATCGTCTACTCCGAGGCGATCTCTGCTTAACATACAAGGCCATGTCAAACCCAGAGCTGTTGGACATGCTACACTTAAAGAAATCCCAATCCCTCAGAGCCACACGCTCCAGGGATCTAAACCTTGTCATCACAATAAACAAAACATGCTGGAGGGATAGGTTCCTGACCCAGAGACTCCCCAGACTCTGGAATAGACTGCCCATACATGTCAAGTAGAGCGCCTCTTTGGCCCTCTTCAAAAGGAACCTAGATGATCGGATGGGAGAAAGGAAATTCACCCCAGGGATCACATCAATCACTCTGTTAGACAGGGGTCAAGGGAAGTAAATAGTGTGGGAAGTAATATCCAAGGAATTGTTATGGCTAGGCTTGTATAGGCCCTAGGGCCGATAGCCTAGTACCAACCTATGAACCTATGACATTCACAACATGTTCAATAAAGTCATTAAGTAGGCAGCAGTATGCATTACACTTACATCAGATGTAGCCTCCCTCAAACTTCACATGATATCCAGCAGCCTCATACATTTGGAAGAGTAAGCGTCCCACAGTTTATTACTCTAAATCTGTTTTAATGTAGTGCAGCTGATGTTTTGGTATTTGCACTAAGCTAACCATGGCAATGTGGTCTAAGGCAAAAGCTCAACACATTACGCAGTAACACTTGCTATACCTTTTAGCATCACATAATACACTTGCTCATTACCAGACCTTGTGCAAGTGCCAAGGACTACAACTAATAAAACTTAAGGGGGGTAGACTAACACATACACATGAAAGAGGCATATAAAAACAGGCAATAAGAGTTTCACCTACTGCTGGATTAGAACTCTTGAAAAGATGCAAAATTAGGTTTGTAGAGTTGATGATTATCTGAACACATGATAAAGGAAATTCTACTTACCGCATGTAAAAATCACACAACTGAAGGCACAGTGATAACCTATTGAGGCAAGGGAAGATGTTGGTATTAGCCTTCAGAAAAATAATGACAATATGAAATGAAGATAAACAGAGATGGACCAAGACATATCAAAGGCTGGTGTTATGGGTCATTAATACACATCTTTATGGTGGGCCCTTATTCGTCTGTCATGCTGTGTATCATGAATATTCATTTCTTAGGTTTTAACCAATAGGTTACCTTCTAGTGGTGAATGCCTGTCATTATTTTTTGGATTTCATGATGACCAATGAGTGTGATTTTTAATCAGCTGCATACACCAATGGTAACAGTTTGTTGTATATTTAAACTTTTTAGTTTTTATTGAAGTTATCTGAAGATGTTTGTTATGTTAATGGACGAAGGCACTTATTGAACTGTTTCATTGTACTTACAGGCAAAAACAAAACCACTGCACCAGATAAAGTCCAGACCAGGCTTCAAAAATATAATGCAAGAAATCCAAGCAAAACCATTGCACCAGATAAACCCCGGGATTCATGAACCTTGCGCCAGGCGCACGCATGGCGTAGGCGCCACAACGCCAGACATGGCCGCCGAGCAATTCAGGTACGATCCAAACCCACGTGCATCAGCGGCGTACGCTGGAGTTGAGCCGCCTCCGGCGTAGGTATGTTAAATACCCCATGTGCGGTGTTGCACCATGCAAATGAAGGTAAGTAGCGATTCACGAAGTGGCGCGGGCGTAGCATAACAGCACGGCAATGTAAACCAAAAAAAAACGGTTTACATATATCCAAACATGACATAGGAGTAACGGAAGGCTGCCAACGTCATGTGTCATAGTGGTGCAACATGGCAATGTGGAAAGAAATCGAGAATGTCAAAGGAAAACCTGCAGAAAATGTAAATAACGACATAAATGTCATGTACGCAGAAACCACATCAGAACCCCAGGACATGTCCGCGGAAGGTGAGGAACAATGAAGTAATATGACAATGCCATAAAAGAGCAGTATAAGACACATCAGCATCACAGCCACAATACACCATAGTATGAATGGAAAGCCACAACCACAGCCCAAGTGTTGCCAAGGAGTGGCGTCGGTGTCTGGCGCCGTAACCATGTATTAGTAGTCAATGCCATGCAAATGAGGCAGATAATACTGAATCGCAAAACCCCCGCCGGCGTAAGGCTGCCCCAAACGGCGCAGCGGTAAAACACCGAGGAGTGGCGTAGAGGGAACACCTGTCAATCGCAGAGGGGTGTGCCGCTGTAGGAGGAAGCACATTGGAGCCCAGCAAACCTGGGCTGTACAATGCACATCACAGCATCAGGACCGGCGTGTGAGGAAATAGATGCGGTGAGAGTATACAATGCGCGCACAGATGCATGTGCACGAGGATGACTACGTTCCCCAAACCAGTCATGTGACGGCCGCCCCGTCAACAACCATGGATACAGGAAGGTGATGCGGAGAATATGAGGAAATGCGGAAGCAGTGTAATTGGAGTCGTAATGAGCAATTAACACCAATCAACCGACGGAGGGCAATCGGCGGCAGCTGACAACTCTGCATGCAGAAATCTGCAAAACGGGAAAGGGGAGGAATATGAATGCAAAGAAAGTAGTGGATGTTGCAGAAATGCAAAGAGTGAAGAACCGATACAGCACAGCCAAGGAGAGAGTTAGCATAACGGCGGCAAACAAAGTGCATGACATGTCATGTGCCTGCAGGATGCACTCCCGTAAATAGTAGGTGCAACGTGCAGAAACAGTAAGTAAGGTGTAAAGCTAAACCAATGCAGGCAAGTGTAATGTAACACCAAAGGCAACAGCGTTGCAGTGCCAACGGTAAATCACGGTAGATAGCCCACAGATACGGCAGCAGAGACACACCCAATGACATCACCGGGTGTACAGCGGAACACTATAAAGTGGTAATGCACACAACACACAGCGCGAATTCCCAAACGCTGCGCCTTATGGCGTAAACACACGGGGAACTTTTAAAATGTATATGTTGTGTGCTGCCATGGCCGTGATGCATCAGCATGTGTTAGAGACAGACGGAGTTGCGGAGTAGGGTGCCGACAACTACCGGAGGCCTCAGAGGAGAAGGAGAGTGTTCAGACCAAAGGTGACCTACCAGGGGCTGCAAGACCTGGAGATAGTAGAGCGTTACAGGGTGGACAGGGACACGTTACAGCAAATAGTGGAGCTGTGCCGGCCAAGCCTGAGAACAAGAGACAACAGAGGGGAACCCATCCCAGTGGACACAAAGGTATGTGTAAGCTTGCGAATACTGGCAACAGGTACCTTTCAAAGGCCAACCGGGGATATAATGGGCATCTCACAGGCATCAGCATCCAGGGTACTACACCAGTTTCTGGATGCCATGTTACGACATGCCCATGAGTATATATACTTCCCCACATCTCAGGAGGAGTTGGCTAGCAATATGCGCCACTTCCACCGTGTGGCACAATACCCAGAGGTACTGGGTGCGATAGACTGTACGCACATAGAAATAAAGTCACCACCCGGTGAACAGGGTAGACACTACATAAACCGCAAGGAATTCCCCTCCATCAATTGCCAGGTCGTGTGCAATGCGCAGGGCATTATCATGGATGTGTGTGCTGGCAGCCCCGGAAGCTACCACGACTCCCATATCTGGCATGCCTCACAGCTGTATCAGGTATTCACCAGGGGGGACATCACACAAGGTCACCTTGTGGGGGATGCTGGCTACGCATTGGAGCCGTGGATGATGACACCCATCAGAAATGCACACACACACATGCAAGAACGCCATAATGAGGCACACGCACAAACCAGAATAATCATAGAGCGTGTGTTTGGGATGTTGAAATCACGGTTCCGGTGCTTGGATACATCTGGTGGAGCCTTGCAGTACTCTCCAGGCACATGTGCCCACATTTTCATAGTATGTGCTATGCTACATAATATGATCCTGCGGAAACAGCTGCCGCAGGGACATAATGGTGTAGGGCCACCAAGCCCGCCACAACTGCCAAGGCAAGCACAGGCACAGGGCGTTCAGCGCCATGAACACACTGTGCCAGCCCCAGTAGGCAGGCGGAGGCACCCAATATGCCTATGCCTTGGCAAAGAGGGAACGTATAGCACATACTCTGACAGCGTAGGCCCCATGGACTGACACCTCCCTACCTGCACACACAGTGAAATGGACGGCACACAAACATGTCCGCCCGTAATGTGTACTGTATGGGCGGTCCCATGTGTGACTCCAACATAGGTAGCACCCAAACACTGCACAACCAACAGCCAGCGGAGCATGGAACGGCAACACCTCAACTGCACGCGGGTCCGACAGCAGACGGCGTAGCCGTATGCTGCCACGTTCGGCGCAAGGTGTCTACATATGTACATATGTGCATACACAAATATGGATATAGATATCATTACACACATAGAAATATATGTACACATACACAGAGATAAAGTACAACAAGTTCAACAGGGAATCACAGGGATGCAAGGTCACAGATGCAGTAAGATGCGAACTCTCAACATAGTAAACATACTGAATGACAACCCGACTATCCGGGAGGGTGGACAGAGCAGGGAACGCCACCCATGGAAAGGTCTACCCACCTAAATGCATATTCGCCATTCGGGATGATCGCCAGGCCACGATACAGTAACAGGACATGTGCGTGTAATATTCTTAGGATATGAGGGCGGAGGTAGACACCGCCGCCGGCGATGTGGTCAACGTAGGTAGTGTGTGCAACCGTCCCTGCGAAAGCGGAAGTATGTGTATGTGTGAGGTGAGGGTGTCGTGTGTTCCGCTGTGCCACTGTAATGTGTGTGACACTGTAAAATGTGTATGTAGGTGACATGTGACAGGTGGAGTGGAATAGCATGTGTAGGCATACAGTATAGGAACCACAGGCGTATGGATAGCAGTACCCACAAAGTAGTACTGAGAGCTCCTCACTGGCTAGGCGCGTGGCGACGTAAAAGGATGCAAATGGAAAATGTCCCAGAATGTACCACAGGAGTATAGCCAACATGACATGCAAAGGACGCATGTACAAACCATCACCGGATGTATGGTGCCGACATGTTAATTCCAATACGATATATCGGCAACGTTACGCAGCAATAGTTATGTACCGCGGAAATACGCATGTGCTACCCCGGCACCGATCGTGGACATGTATCGTCCCGTAAACACCGCTGTGTGTTCTACGAGTGTTAAACAAGCAATCGCCACCCGAATAGGTGGTAACCGGTAGCATACAGGCCGTCCCAACTACAGGACCACAATGACCGTAAATATCCATGACAAAATGCCAAGGGATAGTCGGCACCTACGAACAGCTGCAGATATACTACCGATGTGATGGAGGAATATATGCAGGAAGCACATAAGCAAGCGGTACCGACAACAGACGACATCAACAAAACCTACACTCCTAGAACAACAGACAGGTAACTTGTAACTCCCCAGGCAGGGATGGAGCACACACAGAAGCATACCGTGTATGTACAAATGCAAGGCCCACACCCCGTACCCGTCACCCACAGCCGCCGATATACCCCATCGCACATATCAAAGGGATACAATCCGAAATAGCAGCAAAAACATACAGGCAGTTAATGACAGCGGCATACCCGCAACATCCCGCGTGGGAAACACTATCAGCAGCGGATGCATACCTGCATCCGTTGTGTACAGGAATACAAGAGCTATGTTACACATCAGAATGCAATACGCCATCGACAGACGCCGGCAGGACACGGACACCCACATGTGGAACATAATACCATACCCAACACACACAATCCAAGGCAAACACCACAGCCAAATGTACGTGACGCGACACATAGCGGTTGTAGTCACACATAATATAACACAATACATACCATCCCCACGAAGGTAGTGCAGATAACCAACGCCCAGGCGACGAATGTACCATGGCCTAGTTCCGGCAGTACCGTACGAATGGAGGAGATGCACAGGTGATATGCGCATAAGTACACACCGAGGAACAGCTATTGGTGTGATGAACCCACATGCTGCAGGTGACGACGGATATAAGGAAGACTCCCAGGATAGTCAAACTGTATGTTCATACCGAACAAAGACGTTATTCCTACAAGAGCCGATCATTTGTCAGTAGCGAGACACAAACGGAATACGGAAAGCAATACAGGAAAGGTATGTAGAACCCACGAGATGTACTGGTGTGTAACGCATGATATGTATGACGAATCGGCACTGTATGTGAGCGGTGTTTGTCAGTAAAGATACCTGTCCATAAAGGAGAGAGTGGTGAAAGGTGGTTATGTAGTGTTAACCTGCTGAGTATACCAACCACTGTGGACACCGTGTGCACAGCAGTGGGACATCATGTACACAGCTGGGATAGGCCAAGGGGTGCCATCGTGATTCAAAACACAGAACAATGCCACCACCCACGCTGATGCTGGCAGTGGATGTCCAACAATGAAGTGCCACAGCAGGGGATAGGACATGCATGTATAGTGTCACAGCACACATGTGTATGGGCAGATATTGTCGATGTCATACGTAATGTGTGCACGTATGCCTCGCAGTAGGGGTGACCATGTCAAGTATGTATAATGTAAAGCTATCATGATGGATACGTTCAGACATTATACACAGTATCACAGGCATAGCATGCATGATGGACGTATGGCCTAGTGTTATGTACATTAACAGGATATGTATGGCCTGCAGATATGGGACAGAGCAGTAGCAGAATAGCCACCCAAAATGGAAGGAACATCAAGTAACCATGTCCAAGCTATCTGTAGCAGGTGCAATGTGTGCATCAATGATGTCTGGCAGGTCCATGTGTAAACACATGTGCAATGTACACAGTCGTGCCACCCCCCCATGGTACTGTCCACTGGACAGCAAAGGTGGATGTCAACTGCATGTCTACACAGTACTGCTGTCGTGGTGGTCCCATGTGTATGTGTCACCCTATCAGCAAGGGAGCTATCACATGACCAGTGCCACAGTGTGTCCCTGTGGGATGTGCACAGGACCCATGTTCTACAGCATGGTGTGTGTCCAGTCTGTGTAGGTAAACAGAAGCCCAGGCTAAGCAATGTGGCTTGTGTGCACATATGCATGACTGCTTCATTCACCCTGCCCACTGCAAACGCCATGTAGGAGTACTACATGCATCAGTAATGCGGAGGACATGGCCCATGGCAGAGTACATGACACCACTGTGTAAGTGGTATGCAGATGAGTACAGATGTGTTCCCTGTCTGCCATCTGCATATGTAAACTGTGTGAGCCTGGTATACATCGCGGCATGACTATACTGTGACATGGAAAGTTGTAGCCATTGTGGAAGGCACACCACGAATGTGTTATAGTAACCCTGCCCGTGTGTAGATGTGTGTATGGCACAAGTACAAAGGCTACCAATGTCCCAGCAACACACATAGTCCAGATATGTGTGGCCCTGCAGATGTGTACCCATGCCACAGTGGAATATGGCAACCACAGCACCATGTGGGGCATGTGTGTGTACAGCAACCATGTGCAATGTGATATGCATGTATAGGGACAGTATCCACGTGATACCCAGTGGAGGACTGTTGCTATGCAAAGGTGATGTGTATGCACCATCTGTGATGTATCTGACACAATGACATCTACATGATATATCTGCCACACCGACACCTGTATGGTTGTTAGCAGTATGAGCTGGTGGAGCTAGAATGCTGCCAGGTATGTAGATGTGGGACATGTAGACATGGACATTACTCCGTGACAGCATGTTGTGTATGTAAGCAAATAGTGAACATGAGGGGACACATGACTGAGGACTGTGTAATGCCACATGTACCTTACATGTCGTAGGTAGCATGATATGCTTGCACCACTGTGTGACATGTCCAGGAGTCACATAGCCTAACATCCCAAGACACAGGGTATGATGTGATGGTGGATGTGTACATTGCCAATACCAGAATGTGGAATGGCGCTGAAGGGCAATGTGGGGATAATGTCTGATCTGTTACCCTCCGTACTACACCAACCACCCATGCAATGGTATGACAGGTGGCCATCATGTGGATGTGGTGTGCTGTGGCACACAGATGCCCAACAAGGGTGCCAGTAAAGGCATGGAAGTTGTCAATGAGTGTGTGAAGCATGTATGTCAGGATGTGCCCCAGTGCCATACTGAATGGTGCAGTCATGTATGTATGAATGCAGTCCCACACATGCAATGCACAACCACCCATGTGTAGTGTGATAGATGCGGTGGTGTGGTGGTCAAGGTACACAATGTCCATGAATGTGCTAGCAGTTAATTCAGTGGGCTGCTGCAGAGACACATAACAACCAGTTTGGCGGGATAGAACAGCTATGGAGATTGGAGGTGACATCGGGACAGTGTCCGAGGACATAATGTGTGCATGGCAGTACCATGTATGTGTCCACAGGGACAATGTGATGTCCATGTATGGATTGGAGCCCTGTAGTGAGTGAGAGTGTATATTATAGGTAGGTATCCCATTGTCCGGCATGTTGCAAACAACATCTCTGTCGGCAATGCCTGGGTGACTGTCATATGCTACATTGAATGTGGATGTAGCCAAACAACACAGACATAACACCACACTGCGTGAGGGCCCACACTGCAAAGTATGGTGGTCATGTGTAGGTAGCTAGCTGTGGAGTATGTGATGGACCACGAGGACACACCATGACTGTCAAGTGATGCACCACACACATTTGAACATACTCACCGTGCAACAGCCTGCACATGCGCCCATACAGCACATGTGCATGGAACATGCATACCACCGTGGCATCTGTGAAAAGGCCAGCACCACCATGCCTCTGCGTGGAATAGCATGGTCTCTACCAGTGCGTACATGTAGCGGAAGTGCATTGTGATATGTGTCAGCATAGTCATGTATACTGTCCGTCTGCCGGGGTGCCATGCCATTAGCAACCCCCGTCAGCAGATGTTGGTAGTACTGGCTGTTGAGCACATGTACCATGTATGCTGCAATGGGTGTGTGTCCAGGGTGTGGCTAGCAGGGCAAAGCATATATGTCCATCAACCAGAGGGGGGATGTCTGTAGGTATAGCACACAGACACATGGAGGTATGGTGCATGCCAAGGGTAGTGTAGGTATGGTATGTCTTGTTTAAAGTGTCACCCAGCTATGTGTAGTGCATGGCCAAGCATGTGTGGGTACATGGGAGTCCATACTAGGGAAGTGTGTGTTGCTGTCAGCACATGGCAGTAGCAACTGTCCGAGGTGCAATGTACAGTATGATAACACAGCCAGCATGTAACCTGTGGTGTACAGTGTACTCACCGTCACGTGTCACAATGTGTCTAGCGGTCACAAACATGGGTATCCGAACATGGAGTACCTATGATGCATTTGTCTTAGAAAAACATACAGTATGTGTGTAAATCACTGTGTGATGTGGGATCCACTCACCTGAGTGTGTTGCAGGCCAGGTATGTGCCTGGGAGGTATGATCTGTGTACAATCTGGACCGGCAGGTGTGCTCTGTAGAGCATGGAGGCAGGTCCCAGGCACTGCAGATCAATGTCAGGCATGCCTTACTGTGTGTGCAGTGCATGTCTACAGCACAGTGGGGGGTGCAAGCATTGTCACACATCACTGCATGCCGTGCCTGCCTGTGACAGCCCTGCTGGCGACAGACATGTGACACTGCTGCAGAGGCAGCATAGCATGTGAAGATGGTCATGTGGGCCCCACACCCTAGGCAGATGTCTGCAGGTCATGTGTGCCACAGTACTGTGGTCGACCATGACTGTCATACTGGATCAATACCACATGCCTGCACAAGTACAGTATGATCATAGTCAACAGTTGCAGTGACAGAGTAGGCAAATGTACAGTATCTCTGTGTGCAGACCACTGCCTAATGTACACATGGCTAGACACACACCCAGAGGGTGAATACACCATTGAGCCATCAGATGTCCCATTCCACGTAGCCTGTACAATGTCATCACAGGGTGGTCACAATAGCATGTGGTAAGACAGACATGTTGTGCCAGGTGATGTGTCATGTGTGCATACGTTGACTTGCACAGCCGTTCACATGTCTGCAACATACCGGTGCATGATGCATACTGTTACATGATGTGTGGAACTGCACTGTGACACACAACAGGGACATCTGCACAGGTGTGTTGTGAATGGTGTAACCCATGTTCACACAGGATACACACTGCCGCTGTTGGCAGCCATGCTGGTGGCTACCAGTGGTGCATGCAGTGGTCATACAGACATACTGCATACAGTGTTCATGCAGGGATGTCCATCCTTGTGGATGATGTGTTGCTATGTGAAGGTAGGTGTGTGTTGTGAATGTTACACATCCAGATGACACCATCTGGTGCAGTCATGGACGTCGACAGCATCACACACATCCACAGCAGTCAGAACCCTGTCCTGAGAATGTGTGTCAGTCACCCTCGTACTGTGTGACATATGTGCACATGGCAGAACACCTCCCACTGTCATCTATGATGGCTATGTGATGGCTGGAATGTGCCGTGATAATGTACAATGCTGGTAGTCCAATGAAGTACGTGGAATCAGACACAGTACGCCATGGCTGCCATGTAAACCATGCACAACAATGACTGTCTGACAGACACAGACAATGCGTTGACATGTTGAACATGTGCACATGAGAACTCCCAATGAGGTATGTTGCACATATCGATGTACAACTGTCATCTATGGCCATAGCATGGGTGCAGACGCACATACCCCACAGGCAGTACCACGTGATGCAGGTAGGGGGGCATTGCAGGTGCACATGTGACAGTTGCTGTACTGCCACATGTCCTGCATAGCCGTCATGTAGGGTTAGTAGCGGCATGTGACTGATGGACATGCCTGTACATCTGATCATGTCCCACAGGAGATGTGTTATGTGTGTACAACATGTGATGTGCCAACATCAAGCTGTGCAGTGTATGGCAGCCGGTTTACCTGTATGACTTGTTCTGCGATGGGTGCAAAGGCACATAGTACTGCATTGCACGCCCACAAGCCCCACACAGGTGCATAGCCTGAACATACAATACAAAGAGGGTGTGGGATGATAGCAACCCACAAAAGGAGATGGGTACGGGTGGCAACCCACTACCACATCCGTGGGTATGGTGTGCATGTGTATGACACATTAGCACCTGAGAAGCTAGCAGTACAGCAGTACAGGGTTGCATGCATATATGTTCAACAATAGCCCTGTGTGTCCCACCACAGGCCCGTGGATAGACAGACACCAACACAATGTGCAGATATGATATGTGCACAGCACATAAACGATGCCTACTGTAGAACAGGCATACTGTGTAGACATGTACACAGTACGTCTGCACCAGCCACACTCAAACACGTTATGTGCCGAACCACACCAATAGTCCAGGCCATGCCAAAGCTGGACGTGCATGCATCTGTGTATGTACGCCTGTGAATGTCTCCGGCGTAGCGGTATAGCTGTGTCACTGTTCTTGACAACATAATGAATGGGTTGTATGTGTGATGGGTGCGTCATATGTGTATGGTCAGATTGACGATACCATCAGTGCCCCTGCTATGTGAACATCCCTGTCCCCATACATGGATACGTATGCTGTGGCCAACATCACGTTTCCAGAGGGAGGGATGGCGGTGTGTACCGCACCAGCAGACATGGGGGTGGCAGCAGGCACTGGATGTAGACATATGTGGTACCCACGTCAGTCCAGGTAACCATCCATGTGCACGGGATAGCAGTGTGTGGCCACATACAGCACTGTGTAGATCAATATCGCAGCACATAGCACCTGTCAGGGTTACAGTGTATGCATGGGTGTGTGATACCTGCATGCACCAGACACACCCCACCAAGCAGCGTGCAGCCTACCTTGCATAAGGCCAGTGTCCACACCATGGTGATAGACATGTGTAATGTCCAAATACACATAGCAATGACATATGGAATGGACAGCCACCCTGCCATTATCATTACCCCCCAGGTGGATCACATCCCAGTGCCATGTATGTGGCATACCTTGCCATACCATGCAGCCCTGCCCAGCAAGGCTGCATGTGCTATCACAGTCCTACATGGTGCGATGGCCAAAAGGCACTGTCACTATCAACCATACACAGCAGTAATGTTACAGTGATGCACCCTGTGGTGTTACAGGTGCTGTGTGCTGCTGTGGACAAGGCGTGTGTACATGCTATGCATGACCTTCCCTGCTAATGTGGCATGGTTACACATTGTCCCATGTGTATCACATGTGCAACACAGGTGAGCCGTGGAAAGTTGGCCAACACCCGTACAGTGCTGTGTGGATGTACATGGCACAACACATGCATGTGCAGGTGTCCATGTGTATGTGTACAGTGCCACTGCTGATGTTCATAATGGCCATGTACGTGATGTCTATTGACATATAGACAGCATCCAGGTGAACAGTAGAACTGTTGTCACAAGGGGACCCGTGCCAACTGATATGGACACAGGTGTAGACAGGTACACATGTCCACAGCAGGCTAACATCAACATGGTGCGTGTACAGTGTGATGAGGTGACACACAGATATGTAATGACACCCACTGCTCAATGGTGTGACGGCAACACATTGGCTGTATCACTGCCATGATGCCTTGCAGAGATTACTGTGCAGATGTTGTACATGTCATAGCAATGTATTCCCAGCAGTATGCCAGAACAGAAGTGTAAATGTGACCTGCCACCATCGTTATGTCTTACAGATAATGCCACGTTCCCGGCTGCCTGCCTTTAGCCGACAAGAAGACGAGGTGATCATACCATTGCTACTTGATAACTATGACATCTTATTTAGCCATGTGCCACTGCAGGCACAACAACGGGAGGAGATGTGGCAGGATATGCGCAGGAGGGTGAACAGCCTGGGCGGCCACAACCGCACATATCAACAGATCCGCAGGCACTGCACAGACCTAATCCGGCATGCGAGACAGCGTGCCGCTGCAGTCGCCAGACAACAAGGTGGGACAGGTGGTGGGCCACCAACCCAGCCCCCACTCACAGCCACGGAGGAGCTGCTGGCCAGTCTGGGGACACCCATGGAACAACATGCTGAAACCCTCGCGTCCATCGTGGAGGTGGGTGTCTCCCAAACAATGAGCTCGGAGCTGCCTGGTAAGTCAGTGTTGCATGTTTGTATGACAAGCGATGTAGGAGTGGGTGTCATAGTACAATACATAATATAGCAACACATGCCAGGTATATGGCCACAGAGGATGCATACTACAGTATGCTATGTTGTGTATGCACACATGTGCAGAGCACATGCAAACACGCAGGTGCATGATGTGACATGCAGAATGCTTACTGTGGCGATAGTAATGGATAATGTGCATACCTTTGTGTCATCCCTATACAGGTACGTCTGGCATGTCGCAAAGACAAGGGTCTGTCACAGGTAAGTCTGTTGCTAGTAAAAGGCATGATACAGTGTATTGATATTCCCCATGTGTCCAGGTATGACATGCACACCTGGGTGTGCCCCAGTCACGGTATACAGGTCGCACCATCCGACACACACACCACCCATGTACAGTAGATCCAACCATTAGTATAGACTGGCATGACACCACATAACCCATTGGTGTGTTATGTGCAGTCAGCTATGCATACAATGGTGAAGGTGTTCCACAATGGCTGCATGTGTAGTATGCATTGGTATGCCTCTGCAGTATGAACACAGTACCACATAGCGAGCTGTGATCTGGCCAGAGCACAGGTGTTACCACTGTGACCTATGCCCCTGCATTGGGTGCACATGTTGTGACATGGCACATGACATGTCCCATGCATGTGGATGTCTGTCTGCAACAATGTCACACCATGACATGACCTATGCATGACATAGCAGACATCCACAATGTCTGCATAGACGTAGGGAATGTGACACCTCAGACTAGTACGGTTGTATGTCACATGTGCCACCACAGGGCCATGTGCACGAGGTCCATCACACACAATTGTCGATGACCCAGACAAACAAGGCCATGGGTGATACCCACAGGCATGTTGCCACACAGTACATCCGCAGTGGGTAGTCACCGTTGCACTCTGTCCACACATAGTGGGCTCATCACTGTAGTGGACCCCCTGGACATCCGATGTAGTACACCAGTGAAATGGAATGACTGTCCCCAGCCAATAGAGGTGCCACCAGTGTCCACCATATACGTGCTGCTGTGCAGCTGAACTGGTTTCCAGACATGGCAATGTAATGCGTCCAGGTCACGCATTGCACAGAAACATACCGGTGTCCTGCTACCGTGCAGTGGCACAGTGCCCGTACTCCACACTGCACAGCTATGTATACAGCTCACACCAACCACACATGCACAGACATCCTTGTTACAGATGCACTGTATTTGTAGACTGTACACATAACACTGCACTGTGACATCCGTTGTGATGTGGTGCATGTGGTGGGACACCATTGACACATGTCCACATGATACTGCACATGTTTGCGGTGTACATGACATAGTGACGGCAGCCATGTGTACAGTTAACTCGCCCGTGGCCACACGGTGTATCACAGTGATGTATGCAAACTACATGAATGTGTGTACTGCATGCCTACTAACACACACCTGCCTGTTGTAGTGTGCATTCCAGGGCAGTATGCATACTGCCACTATTAATGTCTGAGTGGGCTGCATTCACTGGGCTGTGGTGTGGGAATGCTGCATGCCACATGCAATATCACATGCATGATGTGTCTGCATGTGTGTGTGTCCACGTGTGTGTGTCAGCGTGTGTGTGTCTGCATGTGTGTGTGTGTGTGTGTGTGTGTGTGTGGCTGTGTGTGTGTCAGCATGTCTGTAATGTAACTTACGGTATGTCTCTGTATTGACAGGTGCTGTAGGTGCATTCCCCTCCTGCGGTCCATCTGATGCTAGTGTCCCCACAGATACTAGTGGTGATGACCATGTGCATGAGGCACAGGCAGGGTCGTCACAGGCAGACACTGTGCCATTGGAGAACATCACACATACGTCCCTTTCATCCCCACACACGGTTCAGATGCCGACACATACCGCAACACCATTGCCCACAGATGACGGACAGTCAGCGTCTGTTGGCACCGAGCAGGAATGTGTGGTGGCTGCAGAAGGTGCGGGTACACATGACATTGCCAGTGTAATGACTGGTGGAGTGTCACACAGGCATGTGGCAGGTGCTGCTCGTAGGAGGGGCACTGCTAGACATACACCTGCCGTACAGGGTGCAACAGCTGGTATAACCAGACGCATGTTCCAGACTGTGATGGCGGCGCAGGCACGTGCCGAACGGCAGAACCAGGAAGGGCAGAAGCTGCAGAGGTCCGCAATCCGTTCCTTAAACGAGAACATCCAGTCATTGGCGAATGCCCAACAGCATCTTGCTGATGTTCTGGATAGGAGATTGGGTGAGATGGCTGGGATCCTCGACCGAGGCATGGCCATCCGTGAGCGTGAGCTGTCCATGCAGGAACACCTGGTAGGGGTGAGGCATAGGGCACGTGGCCGTGGGCTAGTAACACCACCAAGTACAGGTCAACGTGTGCGTGCCACAACCCATGCCCACCCACACAGTGCTGGTAGCAGCAGCAGTGCAGCTGCTACTACACCGACCACACCAGGACACAGCAGGCCATGTGGACGTGGCCCTGGACGGCCCCGGCGTGGACACGTTTCCAGCGGACATGTGTCATCGGAGAGTGGCCACTCTATACCTCCACCCGGTAGTGCCCGTGCAACCCCAGGCAGGCATGGGTCACGTCGCCGCAGGCCGACACACTGAGCCGTACCACCTGCACTGTACAGTCTGGGGCTGCCAAGTATACCCCGTGTAGGCATCACAGATGACTGAACTGTGTACACACATACCCACACACAGCAAACACAACTGTAGGCCTCCACCACATCCACATGCATTCTGCACAGTCATGCCCAGTAAATGCACAGGCCCTTACACACACACATAATGTCATCCATTGGTACAGCCTATGCCTGTGGCACACATATTGCCCTGTGCATATGATGACGTCTCTGCCACATAATCGTGAGCTACACCATTGGTGCACGGTTATGCAAACATATTCTGATGCACAGGGTGGACAACATAGTGAGAGGTGTATGTGATACCTGTGTCCGCATAGTATGTGATGTGTATGTTGTGGTGGCTGTGTATGGCAGGTGACAGGTGCGTATGTGATGTGGTTTGTGCACTGACATCATGCAGCAGATATACCATGTAGTGCAGGTGCAGCATTCATTGTTCTGTGTACACAGTATGCGTGTTGGTTACATGTGTAGCACCATATTGGTTCAGTTAACCCGTATGCCACTTATGGTGTACTTGCATGTGCCCACTGGGAGCACTGTTATCAGTTCCCCACGTGTAGTCGTGGGGTACCCACAGGCACATCTGGCAATAGCAGCATAGCACAGGTACCGCAACCGGCATGGACCCCTACATAGGTACATAGGCGCACATGTACATACCAGGCTATGTGCCCTACGGCATGTGTAAACCTAGCAAGACTGTGTGTGGCTGCTAACACCCCTTAGGATGAGGGTACCACATCCATCAGTCTCCTGTCCCCTGTCCAGCACTGACACAGAGATGATGCCTGGTGCATACTCATGATCACACATCCACACGTCATGATTACTCCTGCACAAAGGCAGTCAGGGCCTCTGCTTCACATGGGCTGGCAATCCTCCCCATGTTGTAGGGTGTCTCTGGGCGTTGACCCTGTTCCCCCAGCACGTCCTAGTCATCTTCATGGTGAGGTGTGTGTAAGTTGCTTCTGTGGCCGTGTTTGCCCGGAGCCTAGGAGGTGGAACTTGTCCATGTCACCCAGGTCGGACATGGCTGTGTATGTCAGGCA
Organism: Protopterus annectens; assembly: GCF_019279795.1. NCBI lineage: Eukaryota > Metazoa > Chordata > Ceratodontiformes > Protopteridae > Protopterus > Protopterus annectens. The sequence goes on from NC_056748.1 coordinate 998,979,271, forward strand.
CAGACCACCACAGAGCAGACGTGCTGGGAAGGTATACAGCCGGAGTCCCCTTGGTCGGGCAGTGTGAGACACATGTCCCAGCACCTTTATCCCCGCCTCGTGGAATGTTTGTGGTCCTTCCGAGTGCTGCAGGTGTCAGGTTAGGTACAGCCCATATGTGCCATTGTACGCAATCATTGCTGTGGTGTGTGATGTGTACAGGGGTACAATGAACACCCGTGATGTGGATGTGATTCCTTCCAGACCAGGTGGCCACGGTGGAATGTCTTCCCACCCACATTGGCATTGTGTGTGTTGACAGAGGTTACTGACAGTTGTGGTACCCATCTCCATGAACACGTCCACCATGTTGAATGGATCACCACCGACATGTTACGTTGGGGCAAACATGTCCTTCACACTGGGTAGGTCTGCACCTTCTCTGGCATGTAGCAACAGGCCATGGCTCTCGCACCAGTTATCCATGTGTATGACGCCCTAGGTGGATGTCTGTGTCAGATGGGGTGTTGGGTATGGTGGCCAGTGTACAGTCATCTGCATACCTTGTCTGCCACAATCCCCCTATGTTGGCATGCACATTGTAAGGTCGAATGCCGAATGGCATGGGGCCCAGGACGTAGCCCTGTGGGCCTCCACCTGAGACCAGCTTTTAGTCTGACAGGGCACCAGGAACACACACCCTGTGTGGTGTGACCTCCAACCATTCTGAGAACCATCGTGTGACTTATGTCCCCACATGTACGCTGGTGAGCCTTTCCATGAGACCCACGTGGAGTGCGTTCTGAACGCTCCCACCAGGGCATGGTAGTGTGTGCAAACCGACCTACCCCATCAATGGCCTTGGTGACTGCTCCAGACAGGACGAGCAGGTTTGGGAGGCAGCATCTGCCCTTGACTAAGTTGTTGTGGGTATGTTCCGGTATTGGCTGTACACCACTGTTTGTATTCATGGGCACCTGTATGTCCCTCCCCGCAGCTTTGCAGACAAGGCTTGTCAAGCTGATAGGGCAGTAATGTCTGCAGTCCATAACAGCACTACCCTGGCATAGTGGGACCACAGATGCCATATGCCATCCAGCGGGGACCTAGCCCGTAGTAAGGCTAACATGAGACAGTGGCCTTATGTGTGGGGTGAGGGCCTCAATGAGGTTGGGTAGCACATAGCCAGGGACACCATCGGGGCCCATTGGTGCTGTGTTAACCATCTAACAGATATCACATTACTCCAGGGCATATGAGATGTTTCAAGGCTAGACTCTGGTGGGATGGATATGTCCCCTCTTGGGGTGGGGGGTGGATGTATGCATGGGACATGTCCGCTGGTTTGTTGAGAATGTCTGTGGGTGCAGTGACCGTTGTACCATTCTGGATCATTTCTGGCCATGTCTGTGCGCTCCCGCCCATGTCCCTACCACAGTTGAGGAAGGCCCTATGGTTGTCTCATGTGCCCTCTGCAGTACCACTACCACAAGCGGCCTTGGATGATTGTATGTGTGGCCGTATGTTGACGCTGGTCTGAATGGGTGATGGCTTCCCTGGTACTGATAATGCTCTGTCATGTATTAGCTCAAACTGCTGATGTACAGTTTGTCAGTGGCTGTGGTCCACCAGACCATGTGCCTACCTGTGGTGGACAAGGTCCTGATGTTATCATGTTCACTTGGTGCAGACATCCCTGTGTGTGCTCAGAGAAGGCATTCGTAAGGGGGTTGGCAGTGCGGCCTGTGTTCACCACTGGCATGGTGGACTTGTAGGGTACCACACCGGTCATATGATGTCTGTGGTTTGCTGTGAAGAGGTCCTCACTTAGGTCTCCCATGCCAGTGTTGGGTGCAGGATGTGGATTACCAGTGGATACACTATATGGTCTGACATCACCATTGAGGGATGTACATCCTGTGTGGAGCATTTCCTCCCCATGTGTGATGGGCAGAACTGGTATACGTCCCCCCTAGTGGGTATGGTTCATGGCTGGTTCACAGCGGTCACGTGTATGAACACCCGGGACCTGTGGCGTAGGGTGTTGTGTCATGGGTAATGTTCCCAGTCTATGTATGGGTGCTTCACGTCACCCAATACGGTGCTGTTGTGAGAGCATGCACACTCACCAGTGTCCTCAGGGCGGCTGTGCAGGTATCCAGGAGTTGGGAGGGTGGTCTGTAGCATGCAACAAACTGTAGGGCGGTCCTACCCATGGTTAATTGCACCTGGATATTCCCCGCTGCAACGGCCACGTCTGTGGCATGGCCGGGTTGCTGTTGTGTGGCTGGGCACACACGACGGTCCACATTCTGCCACCCATGCTGTCGCACCATGTGTATGCATGTGTGCTCTGTGCGGAGTCTAAGTGTCTGAGCATGCCCAGTAAGCAGCTGTGTAGATTGACACACAGGACAGTGCACACCGCGCCCGACTGCAGTAATACCCCGGGTGCATGCCTGTATCCCCTTCGCAACGGCCACGTCTGTGCCATGACTGGGTTGCTGTTGTGTGGCTGGACACACACGACGGTCCACATTCTGCCACCCATGCTGTTGCTCCATGTGTATGCATGTCTGCTCTGTGCCGAGTCTAAGTGTCTGAGCATGCCCAGTAAGCAGCTGTGTAGAGTGACACACAGGACAGTGCACACCGCGCCCGACTGCAGTAATTCCCCAGGTGCATGCCTGTATCCCCTTCGCAACGGCCACGTCTGTGCCATGACTGGGTTGCTGTTGTGTGGCTGGACACACACGATGGTCCACATTCTGCCACCCATGCTGTTGCTCCATGTGTATGCATGTCTGCTCTGTGCCGAGTCTAAGTGTCTGAGCATGCCCAGTAAGCAGCTGTGTAGAGTGACACACAGGACAGTGCACACCGCGCCCGACTGCAGTAATTCCCCGGGTGCATGCCTGTATCCCCTTCGCAACGGCCACGTCTGTGCCATGACTGGGTTGCTGTTGTGTGGCTGGACACACACGACGGTCCACATTCTGCCACCCATGCTGTTGCTCCATGTGTATGCATGTCTGCTCTGTGCCGAGTCTAAGTGTCTGAGCATGCCCAGTAAGCAGCTGTGTAGAGTGACACACAGGACAGTGCACACCGCCCGACTGCAGTAATTCGGTGCATGCCTGTATCCCTTCGCAACGCCACGTCTGTGCCATGACTGGGTTGTTGTGTGGCGGGACACGCACGACGGTCCACATTCTGCCACCCATGCTGTTGCTCCATGTGTATGCATGTCTGCTCTGTGCCGAGTCTAAATGTCTGAGCATGCCCAGTAAGCAGCTGTGTAGATTGACACACAGGACAGTGCACACCGCCCGACTGCGTTGATACCCGTGAGCATGTCTGTCTCCCCTTCGCAACCGCTAGGTGTGGGAGGCATGGCCAGTACACCCCGGGGTACACACGACAGTTGTCACCGATGTCTGCAACTGGGCGTGTAGCCATGGCCAATGGCATCCTGTATAGCCATGGTGACCATCCAGGTGACACATATGTGGTTGTCATGCCACATTGGCTGCCTACATCCTGCACGACGGATGCCCTCCCATAGGGTAAAGTGTCATGTGGTGCATCCCATATTCCTGTCGTGATGTACTGATCACTAGTTATGTGGTATTCCCGACTGCAGCACTAACGTGTTACTGTACGGCCACCTTGGGATGGTAACAGGCTGCGTGACTGCGCACTCTGTCTGCATTCCCTATCGGACGCATTGCCTCTGCAGATGATACCACCCACCTAGGGGTATGCCTCCTGACAGTGCTGTGCTCAGTAATCCCGTTAGCGCGTTCTGTAAATGCTTCATGCTGTAGTGTGTTCATGTAGGTAGGCGTAGGTTCGACTCTCGGCCCTTGTGTGTGTGTGTGTGTGTGTGTGTGTGTGTGTGTGTGTGTGTGTGTGTGTGTGTTTCCAGCTGCCTCTGCAGATGAACTAGCTTTTAGACGCTCCGCAACACATACATCGGCTATTGCCGGCTATTGTCTTACGAGTGATGTCACCCGCCTAGAAGTATGCCTCTGACAGCGCTGTGCTCAGTAAACTCGGTAGCGCATTCTGTAAATGCTTCATACTGTAGTGAAATCATGTAGATAGGCATATGTTCGACTCCCGGCCCTTCCGTCCGTGTGTGTGTGTGTGTGTGTGTGTGTGTGTGTGTGTGTGTGTTTCCAGCTGCCTCTGCAGATGAACTAGCTTTTAGACGCTCCGTAACACATACATCGGCTATTGCCGGCTATTGTCTTACGAGTGATGTCACCCGCCTAGAAGTATGCCTCTGACAGCGCTGTGCTTAGTAAACTCGGTAGCGCGTTCTGTAAATGCTTCATACTGTAGTGAAATCATGTAGATAGGCGTAGGTTCGACTCCCGGCCCTTCCGTGTGTGTGTGTGTGTGTGTTTCCAGCTGCCTCTGCAGATGAACTAGCTTTTAGATGCTCCGCAACACATACATCGGCTATTGCCGGCTATTGTCTTACGAGTGATGTCACCCGCCTAGAAGTATGCCTCCGACAGCGCTGTGTTCAGTAAACTCGGTAGCGCGTTCTGTAAATGCTTCATACTGTAGTGAAATCATGTAGATAGTCGTTGTAGGTTCGACTCCCGGCCCTTCCGTGTGTGTGTGTGTGTTTCCAGCTGCTTCTGCAAATGAACTAGCTTTAGACGCCCGCAACACATACATCGGCTATTGCCGGCTATTGTCTTACGAGTGATGTCACCCGCCTAGAAGTATGCCTCCGACAGCGCTGTGCTCAGTAAACTCGGTAGCGCATTCTGTAAATGCTTCATACTGTAGTGAAATCATGTAGATAGGCGTATGTTCGACTCCCGGCCCTTCCCTCCGTGTGTGTGTGTGTGTGTGTGTGTGTTTCCAGCTGCCTCTGCAGATGAACTAGCTTTTAGATGCTCCGCAACACATACATCGGCTATTGCCGGCTATTGTCTTACGAGTGATGTCACCCACCTAGAAGTATGCCTCCGACAGCGCTGTGCTCAGTAAACTCGGTAGCGCGTTCTGTAAATGCTTCATACTGTAGTGAAATCATGTAGATAGGCGTAGGTTCGACTCCTGGCCCTTCCTGTGTGTGTGTGTGTTTCCAGCTGCCTCTGCAGATGATCATGCTTTTAGACGCCGCAACACAAACCTTGACTATCAGCGGCCATTCCTTTACGGATGTTGTCACCCACCTGTACATGTGCCTCTGATGGTGGTGTGCTCGGTGGCCCACGTAGCGCATTCCATACCTGTGTCGTACGTTTGTGCGTTTGGGTATGTGGGGGTGTGATCAATCACCATGCGTGTGTGTCCATGCTCCCAGATGCATGGGTTCATACGGTATTGCCTTGTGTTTTAAGCCGAACACTCATATCCTGCCGCCATCCCTGTGTTTGTGGATGGTGGTACGCAGCTCATGTACTGCATGTGTGCCTGTTGTGGTCGGCGACCGCCGTAGCGTGTTCTCCACGTGCACCATGCTATGGTGTGGTGGGGTGATGCTGTGTACATTACACTCCCGGGCCTGCCACATGTGTCTGTCTGTATCTCTGACATTGTATATCTATGTACCTATGTTGTGCCCGTACTGCTGCTCTAGCATGGACGGCTGTCTTTCCCATGTATCGCATATTTGCACGGCTGACACATATAACTGTGGTATGTTGCATATCCACTTATTGTCCATGCACTGTCCGTATTGCAGAACACCGTCAGGACATCTGCTGGATATCGTGGCAGACAGCTATCCTTGCTGACCTGACAGTGTACCTGTACACGCCATACACCTCGTGTGTACTTGCCTAGTTATGGTGTGTGTATGTCTACCTGTGCTGTATGCATGGCCGTGTGTGTGTCCCGCTACAGCCATCTGTGCAGGTGTCGCCACTATGAGTAATCCTTGTGGACCGCTGTTTCATGTACACATCTGCACATACCTGCAGACTGTACTACCCCTCATACGGCAGCGGACTTAGATTGACTGCTTCCCTAGGCTGTAGGGCCCTATGGCGCTCACCACCACAGCTCATGGTGCCCCCATCTTGGTATATCCACATGACACACCTACTAGACAGGTGGCCCCACTAGTGCGGCGCCCTGGGCAGCCGCAGGATTGCCATATGCCTATGGCCGGATATGGGCACATCACAAGGCATACGTCTACATTCGGTGTTGTACGACGTCCAGGTTATAATACCAGAGGGGGGACCTCATCAGCTATGCTATAGAATGCGGATCTAGTTGGATTAGTAGGTGGAGGGTTGGCCACACACCAGGGCTGACCGATGGAACACTGATGAGGCCTCTTTTGAGAGGCAGGTGGAGCAAGCCCCCGTAACGGGAATGTAGTTCAGGTACAGATGTAGGGTTAGCACACATTTGTCCACTCTTTCAGTTCTGTACCGCTGTATTACAGTGATATGCTATGCATATCTTCCATATACAGTGTTACATCTTCGATTGATGAGTATTCGGCATAGTACAATATCATATGATACATGTGTTAATAGGATGCCTTCCGAGATGTTAACATATGTGTGTGTGGTTAACATTGCGTCTGTGCTTTCTATGCTGTGGTTACCTGTTCATTGTTTGCACAGAAAGTAACACATGGAAGTGTAAGGGGGGATATATGAAGCCTGGACACCTCTATGTTATGTGTAAGTCTCACGGAGCCTACGGGTGATAGCGCTTACATGTCTGTGGACTAACCTTTGGATACCACATGTGACCTATCGTGAATGAAATGTCTACGTTGACTGTTTCATCTCCCTATGTGTGTCTTGGTTTGTGTGCCATAATGGGCCAGCGGGTCTTTGATGTTGAGTAGGTGTATTCCATGGTCAGTTGACATTAATCCTATCAGTTCACTGAAGGATGTTCTTCATTGGTGGGACGCCATAGTTTGACCATCGTATGGCTTTCCTAGCTGACGTTGATATTGTGCCATTGGTACGTGTTCCACAGGTCACCCATTAGTTCCGCGGTATGGGAGCGTGTGATCCCCCTTTCGGTGCTGGCAGATTGAGTGCTGTGTACACGGTATTTAGCACAGCGGTCTGGCTTTGTATGGGGTGTGTCTACTGTTGTCCCTATCTGTATTTCCTGAGTTATGCCTCACTGCAGCTGTGTGGTTACACCAGGTTCGCGGTTATGGGTGCCATCGTGGTCCTACGCTTGTTCATCCCTAGCGATTGTCTACTGGACACAGGTATGGAGCAGTACACATTTCACACCTGCATTCAGCATTAGCCGGTGGATGCTTTGCACTATCAGTGGGGAGTAAGGCACGTGCTACTCCCACATCCCTCCCATGGTGCGGGACAACGTATTATCTGCCAAACAACACCGAGCCACGTTTCTGCATACCCACGATCCCATGGCTGCAACCCTCGACAGTACCCGTTGCACATCCTCCATGTGTGCGGGAATGGGATGTGGACGCACTTCTATGTACTGGTCAATCTGGGGATTCCTGTGCATATCACCTGCATTTCATGGACAGTTGTCATCAACCTTGAACACGCTGGTGGTGCATATATGTAGCTGTGCCGTAGTCACGGCTGTCACTTCATCGGGTCTCGCTTGTAGCTGGTTGACATTGCGTACGGATAAATCTTTGGGTCCTACAATGGACACCAGTGTGCATATGTAAAGTGTAGAACATATTGGACTGTGTCCATCTGGCCAGTGTGTTTGACTGCCGCTGTATGTCCAGCAATCACGGATGTCCGAGTACCCATATTATGTAGTGCTACGTAAACAGGGTTTCCCGCCACAGAACCCAAATGGTGTAATTCCAATGATGCAGGCTAACAATTGCTTTAACTAATCCACAGATATCCCATTGGGACATTCCCGCCTCTGTATTGTCACATTAACACGAAGAAAACATGTAGATCCTATTGATTCATTGAAGGATGTTCTTTATATGTGTACGCCATAGCTTAAACATCCTATAACCTTACTAGTTTACGTTGTCGGTGTGCCATTAGTATGTGTTCCGCAGGTCGCCCATTTGTTACGCGGTATGGAAGCGAGTGATCACCATTCTGTCGCTGGCAGATTGAGTGCTGTGTATGCCGGTATTCGCACGGCGGTCTGACCTTGTATGTGGAGTGTCTACTGTAGTCCCTATCTGTATTCCCTGCGTTATGCCATACTACAGCTGTGTGATTCCACCAGGTTTGCTGTTATGGGTGCCATCTTGGCCGTACGTTTGTCCATCCGTGGGAAATGCCTACTGGACACTGGTGTAGGGCTGTACCCATTTCACAGCTGCATGTAGCATTCTCCGGTGAATGATTGTCATTATTGGTGGGGGTAAGGCATGTTCTGTACCCACATCCCTCCCACGGGGCGGGACAATGGATCATCTGCCAATCATCTCCGACACCCATTTCTGCATACCCACGATCCCATGGCTGCAACCCTCGACAGTACCCATTGCAAATCCTCCATGTGTGCGGGAATGGGATGTGGACGCACATCTATGGACTCGACAATCTGGGGATTACTGTGCATATGTCCCGCATTTCATGGACAGTTGTCATCAACCTTGACCACGCTGGTGATGCATATATGTAGCTGTGCCGTAGTCACGGCTGTAGTATCATCTTGGTCTCCCGATCGCAGCCGGTTGGCATTGCAAATGGATAAATGTTTGGGTCCTACAATGGACACAAATGTGCATATGTAAAATGTAGAACATGTTGGACTGTGTCCATCTGGCCAGTGGTTGTGACCGCTGCTGTATGTTCCCCAATCGCGGATGTGTGTTTGACTACACATATTATGTTGTGCTACGAAACCCATGTTCTACTACGATTAACCCAAATGGTATTGATGTAATGCTGCAGGTTGGCAACTGCTTTAAGTAATCCTCAGAAGGCCCAGTAGGACATATATGCCACTGTATTGTCAATATAACACAGCCAGAACATGTATACCCTATTTATTCATTGAAGGATGTTCTTTATATGCGGGAACGCCAGTGTTGAAACATCCTATGACCTTCCTAGTTGAAGTTGTTAGTGTGCCATTAGTATGTGTTCCGCAGGTCGCCCATTTGTTACGCGGTATGGAAGCGAGTGATCACCATTCTGTCGCTGGCAGATTGAGTGCTGTGTACGCCGGTATTCGCACGGCGGTCTGACCTTGTATGTGGAGTGCCCACTGTAGTCCCTATCTGTATTCCCTGCATTATGCCATACTACAGCTGTGTGATTCCACCAGGTTTGCTGTTATGGGTGCCATCTTGGCCGTACGTTTGTCCATCCGTGGGAAATGCCTACTGGACACTGGTGTAGGGCTGTACCCATTTCACAGCTGCATGTAGCATTCTCCGGTGAATGATTGTCATTATTGGTGGGGGGTAAGGCATGTTCTGTACCCACATCCCTCCCACGGGGCGGGACAATGGATCATCTGCCAATCATCTCCGACACCCATTTCTGCATACCCACGATCCCATGGCTGCAACCCTCGACAGTACCCATTGCAAATCCTCCATGTGTGTGGGAATGGGATGTGGACGCACATCTATGGACTCGACAATCTGGGGATTACTGTGCATATGTCCCGCATTTCATGGACAGTTGTCATCAACCTTGACCACTCTGGTGATGCATATATGTAGCTGTGCCGTAGTCACGGCTGTAGTATCATCTTGGTCTCCCGATCGCAGCCGGTTGGCATTGCAAATGGATAAATTTTTGGGTCCTACAATGGACACAAATGTGCATATGTAAAATGTAGAACATGTTGGACTGTGTCCATCTGGCCAGTGGTTGTGACAGCTGCTGTATGTTCCCCAATCGCGGATGTGTGTTTGACTACACATATGTTGTGCTACGAAACCCATGTTCTACTACGATTAACCCAAATGGTATTGATGTATTGCTGCAGGTTGGCAACTGCTTTAAGTAATCCTCAGAAGGCCCAGTAGGACATATACGCCACTGTATTGTCAATATAACACAGCCAGAACATGTATACCCTATTTATTCATTGAATGATGTTCTTTATATGCGGGAACGCCAGTGTTGAAACATCCTATGACCTTCCTAGTTGAAGTTGTTAGTGTGCCATTAGTATGTGTTCCACAGGTCGCCCATTTGTTCCGCAGTATGGAAGCGAGTGATCCCCATGTTGTTGCTGGCAGATCGAGTGCTGTATGCGGTATTATTCGCGGCGGTCTGACTTTGTATGGGGAGTAAGACACAAAAAGAAATCAAAACTAGTAATAATATCAAAGTAAAGCGCTGCTTGGATCACGGAACAAAACCTTTTGTTAAACACAAAGAACTGAGCGCTTTCACCCACCTCCACCGTGGGTTTCTTCAGAGTTCAACTCTGAAGAAACCCACGGTGGAGTGAAAGCGCCAGTTCTTGTGTTTAATAAAAGGTTTGTGTTCCGTGGATCCAAGCAGCGTTCTACTTTTATTTTATTTGTATGGGGAGTGTCTACTGTAGTCCCTATCTGTATTTCCTGTGTTATGCCTTACTGCAGCTGTGTAATTCCACCAGGTTTCCAGTTATAGGTGCCATCTTGGTCGTACACTTGTCCATCCATGGGAATTGCCTACTGGACACTGATATAGGGCTGTACACATTTCACACCTGCTTTTAGCATTATCCGGTGGATGCTTTGCATCATTAGTGGGGAGTAAGGCACGTGCTATACCCACATCCCTCCCACGGGGCGGGACAACGGATTATCTGCCAAACAACACCGAGCCCCATTTTTGCATACCCAGGACCCCATGGCTGCAACCCTCCACGGTACCCATTACACATCCTTCATGTGTGCGGGACTGGGATGTGGACGCACTTCTATGGACACGACAATCTGGGGATTTCTGTTCATATGTCCTGCATTTCATGGACAGTTGTCATCAACCTTAAACACGCTGGTGGTGCATATGTCTAGCTGTGGCGTAGTCACGGCTGTCACTTCGTCTGGGTCGATCGCAGCTGGTTGATATTGTGAATGGATCAATTTTTGAGTCCTACAATGGACACCGATGTGCATATGTAAAGTGTAGAACGTGTTGGACTGTCACCATCTGGCCAGTGGTTTTGACTGCTGCTGTATGTTCCCCAATCGCGGATGTCTGTTTGACTACCCATATTATGTATTACTTGGCCTATCGATATCCACGTGCCAGTAAGCGGAAATACAGCAAACCTTGAGTCCTGGTCATCTTCATAAAAGATATTATTGAACATATATCAGGCCAAAACAGACAATGACAGTAACGATACACTCCACAGTCAAAAGATACTGAGCTCTTTCACCCACTAACATGGGGCATCGTCGGAGTACGAAATACATTAGATAGTCGTCCCTTATACACTTCCTTCAGAGTCAGTTTAAAGTCAATTAATCAATAAACCTGCTCATAGTTAAGTGGACAGTGCTCCAAATCTTGATGATAACTTGACATATACAAATCAGTGTTGCATACATTACTTAATGGAAACAATAATACAACAGCAATGTGTTAATATAACTACAGTATTGGTCAATACAATCAGTATATTGAAACATAGTTGATAATTGTTGTGAGTAAACCTTAGAATGTAGTGTGTTGATCATGATATTGTATATCAATGTGTATAATTGTTGCATTATGATTCCAAAGTATGGAATCAATATGTACAATTAAAGCATATTTTGTATAAATAGGAATGCAAATGAGTCACAATGTTACATATGAATATGACTGTATTATAACTATATCAATATGAAATGGAATAAACCGTAGTTGTTTACATCTTGTTTTCAAGTGACAAATCTATGTCCATGCGTCATATATACGGGCCGTCGGACTGCTGTGTGTAGATATATACATGTGAACCCCTCGTCTCATACCTTTCTTTGTTACTGTCTGTGGATTACCTGTGTACACACATCAATTACTATGCCATACCTTTCCACTGTACAGGTTCTAGCATGGTGTACGGCTGGTTGGCCCTTAATCTTGCTGTGTGTTACATTGACCAGTGTCTATCTGGCAATTCGCTGGCGTGTCATGTGTGACCTTCTTGCTACTTTAGGGACCTGATCCCATAATTGTGACGTGCTTCCACTGGCCATATATCTGCCTGTTGTCTGGGATCTGTGTGTAACCAGTCCTTTCAGGACACTTTCTATTGTTGTTGTTCTTTGGTTACATATATGAGTACTTTGGTATGTTGTGCTATTATTGTGTGTGGAGCATTTCTCCACGGGCCTCTGCTGACACTGGACATATATCCAGCTAGCCTAGCCCGGTCAACAAGTGTGAGCCAACTGAACGCATTGCACGGGGCACCTTCTGACAAGTGGGTCGGGTTACTGATGCATAACCGTCATCAATCCATACTACTGACACATACGTTATTCTATGTTTGTCTCATCACATAGCGTGTGTTTCTCACTATTTCTAACGGTACTTTACATGGCATTGCCCGATTCCATAGTTTCAGAGGCTGACATTTATGAGACATGTCTGGTTGACGTGGAGGACACATCCTTAACCTTCCCTGCTTCGAGTGGATCACACACGCACACGCACACTTGCATTTCCTAATTGTGGGTTGCGCGCAGGCGCACATGCATATCCGTATTCTGTTTACATATGTTTACTGGGTCTGTGTGGTTACGTGGTCTGTGTTAGTTGTGACTATTCCGGTAACATATCTCTGATCCGGACGTGTGCAGAACGCACTTACACCTTTATACATGTAACAGTCTTTGCAGCATGGACGCATTACGCATCACGTTCACATGTATATGTTCTATAGTCGTAATTCAAACGGGACTGCATTCACGTTTGCCGGTTACTGTGACCACTACACGTTAGCTGTTCGGTCTCATTAATATGCATACCCATGGTACTTAGCTACATTTACATATCCCCACCCCCCCGCACTCACGCACGTCACAGGCATCCATTCTCCTGCTGGGAAAGGTGCGGTACTACATGCTAAACATTCCTTATTCCCTCCCGCTCATGGCCCAGGATGCATATGTCGTGACCGCAGGGATGTCCCCTACGCATACAGGCCTTCGATTGTCAGGGTGTTCCTGTGGTGCTTTGGGTTTGGTCTTGTCCGCCCAGTGTACGGAACTGCCCTGACCGTGTACGAATGTTAGATGAGTCACATGTCACGGTTTGTCCGTCTCTATGATACCATGTCCCCCCCCCATTATTCCTAACCGTGTGCGCTGCTTGGCCGGCGTACCCGTTGTAGATCTTGTTATAGTAATTGCACACGGTCTGGTCGTACGGACCTATTTCCATTACTAACCCTCGGTATTTATAACCTGTCTCGCTATATTACATGGGTTTAACATTGCGTGATGGCTTTCACTGAGCCACGGACATGTCCGTTGCTTAGTTTGGGCCAGTCCCGCTCTGCTACACACATTTAACATGGCGGAACAGGTTGAACAGCTCAGCAACGGGGACATCGGGCTCTCCGTCGCTGTTTAGTATTGATTCGCTATGTTGACTTTGTTTCACAGAGCGAGACAGTGTCGACATTGGTAACGGACATCTCGCGCAGTACGTCCGCACCGCCGCGGGTGCCGTATGTCTGCGTTTGGGCGGCGGACAGGCATTATGCTGTGCCATAATGTCTGGGAATATATGGTTTCTTTCCATAGATGATATGGCATACTAGCAATGACCCGCTTCTGGGTGTGGGTACTGCTGTATTTACCCACGGCAAGAGTGGCCTTAGGTCACGTGGTGCCCTAGGCAGAAGTACTCCATGATGCCACCGCCACATCACCCGCTAACCCCATCCTGGTCTACCTACACAAAATAAAGGCTTGAAAGGTGCCCCGAGTAGAGCGGCGCCCTAGGAGGCTGCCTAGTTGCCCTATGCATAAGGCCGCATATGTGTGTGGTCCCTCGGCGCCGGACTCGAACGCACCACCTCTGCCGTGAATATATCTAGCATTACCCACATCCAGGCGTGGTGTATTGCTATGATGTTCCACACCTGTGTTTGGACAACCTACAATAGCTTCTGCTATTGGCATGCAATGCTGTGTGTGGTGCCAGTTACCATACATATACCTTTCTCAAAAGCCGAATTTACACTTCTGAACACTACTGTGGTCTCCTTTGAGGCCCCTGAGCCAGTGGTAAACATTACTCAAACCGCTGAATTACGTACATATGCCTTCCACCAGCACCTACAGGACTGCATGAGTCAGGCAATCCCATACAAAACTGAGACGCTTTGTACCAAAGCCAAGCATCCAGTCTGGTGGACCCCAGCCATGAACAAGCTCTAGAACGACTGGAGGTAGCTACTACAAGATAGAGTGGAATACGTGTAAGGTAAGACACCCTTGCTCATTGTATGTGAAAACCTACAGGCTGTCAGGAAATCATCCAAGGTAATTCAACAGAGGAATCAACAAGAACTCGACAGACAATCATAAGGCCTTCTTTAGCTCTGTTGAACACCTGGGAGGACACTCCCAGATATGCTCACACTGGGTTCAGAATGATGTGAGGATGACTGAACCTACACACATTGCCAACATAATGGACGACAGGTTCGGTGCTAACTTCTCGCCTCCCCCTCACATGGAGAGATATCTATACGAGAGGATTGTAGATCCTGGAACGCCTGTGACACACAGGTGTGAAATGCTCTCTCCAAGGCAGTAAACACAGCATCCATGGGACCAGATGGTGTCCCAGCTGTGTACTCCATGAACCCATTGGGGAATTAAACCCACAGTTAGGACAGCTGTTTAACCGTAGCCTCACCTCAGGATACGTACCCAAGTAGTGGCACAAGGCAACTGTAGTCCCACTTCACAAGGATGGTGCATTCACTGACCCTGGTAATTACCATCCCATTAGCTTGACAAGCCTTATCTGCAAAGCCATGGAGAAGGATCATGATGTCAGTCATACATAATGACATAGGGGACTTGCATACTCTGGATCCAACCCAGTTTTGCTTGGTCAAATACAGATCATGCCTTTTAAACGTGTCCGACTTTTTAGGATCAGTCACCAAGGCCATTGATGAGGGCAAAGCAGTCCATACAACCTACTGGGACCTAGCAAAGGCCTTCAACACAATACCACCCTCAGGTATCATTGATAAACCTGTCTGCTTGAATGTAAATACATACTTCGCCAGAGGGGTTGCAAACTGGCTAAGTGACAGAACCCACACGGTCATAGTAGCTGGCGCCATGTCATACTCACAGCCAGTCACAGGTGTTGTCCCACGGGGCTCAGTCCTGGGTCCACTATTTTTCCCCATATACATTTCAAAAGTACAAGCAAACACAGGGGGGTTATGGCTGACAATGTTTGCAGATGACTGCAGACCGGGTGCCATAGTCGGACACACATCTGACACAGATATCCTTCAGAAGGGCCTCACAGCTATGGATAACTGGTGCCAGAGACATGGCCTACAGCTAAATGCCGGGAAATGCATAGTCATACCCTTCGGGAAGAACGAGGTTACCCCTAGCTACCATATAGGTGGCAATCCACTGAGCACAGAGGGAGTTACCAGGGATCTGGGGACCCGTGTTGTCGGTAACCGTTTGTTCGACACACACATTGCTAACGTAGTTAGATAGACCTTCTACATTGGCCACCTGATCATGAAGGCATTCACATCTACATCAGGGAGGTCATTGTCCCCTTGTACTCATCACTCATTACACCTATGATTGGGTACAATGCCCCGTTCAGAATGTCTGTGACCCGACACCTGCAGCAGCTGGAAAGGCCCCGACAGTTCATCCACAAACGGATGCAGGGTCTCAGGAATATGTGTTATGCTGACCAACTGAAAGGGTTCCATCCCTATTCCGTCGCATACCACTTGCCCAGAGGTGACCTGTGCCTGGCATCCAAGGCCAGGTCGAACCCGGATTTGATGACTATGCTTCACCTAAAGAATCTAGATCCCTCAGAATCACAAGGGCTGGTGACGTACACCTTGGCACTGTCATTAATAGAACGTGCTGGTGGGACACATTCATCACCCAGACACTCACTATGCTGTGGAACAACATCCCAGTACATGTGAGACAGAGCACCTGGCTGGCCTTGTTTTAGTATTTTGACAAGGATGTCTGAATTGCTTTATTCAACTAACCTTGTAAATGAATATTTACTTTGCCACATATTTAATCTTTACATTCCATTGATATATTTTACATTAGTCATATTCATAGTGTTTATCTCTATATATTAGGGTTCATTTATATTACTAGGTGTCTCTACTTCTATTAATATAATGGCACAATCCCTAGAACATATATATGTAACGTATACACTCAGACACTTGGAAAACATTAAGTTGGGTCTTCTTTCATATTAATACATATAGTATTATTTTCATGAAGAATGTAGATGTTGAAGCAATGTCTGATTTACTCACTGTGTGCAATCTGTAACCCGAGTAGACTTTGTAGCTTGTTTGCCATTAAGGCATTTAATTAATACTTAGCACATCTTATTTACTGCCCAATTAAGGGTGTTAAATGTAGTGAATTGAACTGCATTGTATGTATTCTGAAGAAGTCTGCTTATGAAGCAGACGAAAAGCGCTGCAATAAACTATGGTGACTGCATTTAATTCCTGGTGGTCTATGAGTGGTCACCGCCGTTTCTACGGTACCTCACTTTGCTTTGGACTTTCTCATCTGGGTCTCTGTGTTATTTGTATGGGGAATGTCACGTGTAGTCCCTATGTGTATTACCTGTGTAATGCCTTACTGCGGCAGTGTAATTCCACCGGGTTTGCAGTTAGGTGCGCATTCTTGTTCATACGCTTGTCCATCCATGTGAATTGCCTACTGGACAGTGGTATAGGGCTGTACACATTTCACGCCTGCATTTAGCATTCTCCGGTGGATGCTTTGCATTATTAGTAGGGAGTAAGGCAGGTACTACGCCCACATCCCTCACACGGGGCGGGACAATGGATTATCAGCCAGACGACACAGAGCCCCATTTCTGCATACCCAAAATCCCATGGCTGCAACCCTTGACAGTACCCATTACACATCCTTCATGCGTGCGGGACTGGGATGTGGACGCACATGTATGGACACATCGATCTGGGTATTTCTGTTCATATGTCCTGCATTTCATGGACTCTTGTCAGCAACCTTAAACACGCTGGTAGTGCATATGTCTAACTGTGCCGTAGTCACGGCTATATCATCGTCTGTTGTTCGGACACGGCTGGAGTGGGTTCTGTGAGAATGTATTTTTGGGTCCTTCAATGGACACCAATGTGCATATGTCAAGTTAGATGTTGCTGGACTATGTCCAACTGGCCAGTGCTTTTCACTGCTGCTGTATGTTCCCAATCGCGGATGTCTGTTTGACTACCCATTCTACGTGGTGCTACGTAACCAGGTGATTTAGTACTGTGAACAAATGTTATACATCCAAAGATGCTGGTTAGCAACTGCTTCAAATAAACCTCAGACATCCCAATAGGACATATCCGTCACTGTACTTTCAACATAACACCACCAGAACATGTTGATCACCTATGTATTCATTTAACCATGTTGTCTTCATAGGAGGGAACGCCATAGTTTACATATCCTACTTGACGCTGTGGATGTGCCATTAGTATGTGTTCCACAGGTCGCACATCTGTTCCGCTGTATGGTAGCGGTGCTCCTCATTCTGTTGCTGGCAGATTGAGTGCTGTGTACGCCGGTGTTGGCACGGCGGTCCAACTTTGTATGTGGAATGTCAACTGTACTCCCTATGTATATTTCCTGTGTTATGCCTTACCGCTGCTGTGTAATATCCCCAGGTTTGCAGTTGTGGGTGCCATCTTGGCTGTACGCTTGTCCATCCATGAGAATTGCCTACTGGACACTAGTATAGGGCTGTACACATTTCACACCTGCATTTACCATTCTCCGTGGATGGTTTGCATTATTACTGGAGAGTAAGGCAGGTGCTACGCACACATCCCTCCCACGGGCGGACAAAGGATTACCTGCGAAACAACACCGAGCCCAGTTTCTACATACCCAGGATCCCTTGACTGCAACAGTCGACAGTACCCATTACACATCCTTCATGTGTGCGGACTGTGATGTGGACGCACTTCTCTGGACCCGGTACCCTGGGTATTTCTGTGCATATGTGCTGCATTTCTTAGACAGCTATCATCAACATTAAACACGCTTTATGTGCATATGTGTGGCTGTGACGTGGTCACGACAATTAGTTCACGTAGGTGATGATGGAAGCGGGCACACCTTCCTTTAGTAAATTTTTGGGTCCTACAATGGACACCACTGTGCATATGTAAAGTGTAGAGCTTGTCGGACTGTGTCCTTGTGGCCAGTGGGTTTGACTGATGCTGTGTGTTCAACAATCGCGGATGTCTACTTGCCTACCCATTCTACGTGGTGCTACGTAACCAGGTGATTTAGTACTGTGAACGAATGTTATACATCCAAAGATGCTGGTTAGCAACTGCTTCAGATAAACCTCAGACATCCCAATAGGACACATCCGTCACTGTATTTTCAACATAACACCACCGGAACATGTTGATCACCTATGTATTCATTTAACCATGTTGTCTTCATAGGTGGGAACACCATAGTTTACATATCCTACTTGACGTTGTGGGTGTGCCATTAGTATGTGTTCCACAGGTCGCACATCTGTTCCGCTGTATGGTAGCAGGTGCTCCTCATTCTGTTGCTGGCAGATTGAGTGCTGTGTTTGCCGGTGTTGGCACGGCGGTCCAACTTTGTATGTGGAATGTCAACTGTACTCCCTATGTACATTTCCTGTGTTATGCCTTACCGCGGCTGTGTAATTTCCCCGGTTTGCAGTTGTGGGTGCCATCTTGGCCGTACGCTTGTCCATCCATGAGAATTGCCTACTGGACACTAGTATAGGGCTGTACACATTTCACACCTGCATTTAGCATTCTCCAGTGAATGGCTTGCATTATTAGTGGAGAGTAAGGCAGGTGCTACGACACATCCCTCCCACGGGCGGACTATGGATTACCTGCGAAACAACACCGAGCCCAGTTTCTACATACCCAGGATCCCTTGACTGCAACAGTCGACAGTACCCATTACACATCCTTCATGTGTGCGGCACTGTGATGTGGACGCACTTCTATGGACCCGGTACCCTGGGTAGTTCTGTGCATATGTGCTGCATTTCATGGACAGCTATCATCAACATTGAAGACGCTATGCTGCATATGTGTAGGTGTGACGTGGTCACGACAATGAGTTCACGTGGGTGATGACGGAAGCTGGCAGGCATTCCATGAAGTAGAATTTTTGGGTCCTACAATGGACACCACTGTGCATATGTAAAGTGTAGAGCTTGTCGGACTGTGTCCTTGTGGCCAGTGGGTTTGACTGATGCTGTGTGTTCAACAATCGCGGATGTCTGCTTGACTACCCATACTGTGTAGTGCTACAGGAACCATGTTTTCCGAGACCAGAACCCAATGGTGTACATCCACTGTTGCAGGTTAACAACCGCTTTAATTAATCCCCAGAGGGCATGGTTGGGGGGTATCGCCACTTTATTGTCGGAACAACACCTCCAGACTAGGTACATCACGGGAACCTTAGCCCGGTCTTACCGGCCATTTGCAATTGTAATTAGCAGACACGTGTCAATACATGTATAATAATACATATTGTCATGCCAAAGGTAATCTATGTTATTTGGACAATGGCTTCGGCTATTGGCATCCGTTGCTGTGAGTGTTGCCGGTTACCATACACATTGCTTGCTCAGAGGCAGACTTCCCAATTCTGCACACTACTGTGGTTTCCTTTAAGGAGCCTGCGTCAGTGGTCGACAGTACTGCAGCCACTGCATCACTCACATATGCCGTCTACCAGTACCTACAGGACTGCATGAACCAGGCATTCCCTTACCCAACTGTGGTTCATTGTTCCAATGCTAAGCATCCAGTGTGCTGTACCCCAGCCATACACAGGCTGTACAACAAGAGGAGGTGGCTACTACAAGGCGGAGCAGGCACCTTGTGAGGTATGACACCCTTGGTCATCATATGTGTAGAGCTACACGCTGTCATGACATGGTCCAGGGCACGTTCCACAGATATACCTACATGGACCTGGCTGACAATCATACCACCTTCATTTGCTATGCTCGACACCTGGGAGGTCACTCCCACATATGCTCTGACTGGGTTCACGAAGATGTGGAGTTTACTCAACATACACACATTGCCAAACTACGGCCTGACAAGTTCGGTGAGGACATCTCCACACCCTCCCCCCCACATGAGGGGATGTCTGTCCCAGCGGTTTGTGGTCCCCAAATGTTCTGTGACACACGGGTGGGACATGCTCTCTCCAGGGTAGTGGACATAGCATCCCTGAGACCAGCTGGTGACCCGACTGTGTACTCCACTATCTCATTGAGGAATTAGACCCACAGTTAGGACAGCTATGTCTTTGTAGCCTCACCTCAGGTAACGTACCCAGGGTGTGTCGCACGGCAACTGTAGTCCCACGTCACAGGGCCAATGCCTCCTCTGACCCTGGTTATTACTGTCCCATTACCATGAGGTGACCTATCTGCAAAGACATGGGGAGGGATCATACTGCGTCTCGTAGATGAAGGCATAGGGGACATGCATACTTTGCATCCAACATGGTTTGGCTTGTTCAGGGGCGGTTCATGCCTTTCAAGCATGGTTGAAATTTCAGGACAGTCACCAAGGCCATTGATGGGGGTCTTGCAGTCCATACAGCCTACCTCGACCTGGCAAAGGCCTGCAAGACATTACCCCCCTCAGGTATCGTTGATAAACCCATTGGCTGGGATGTGAACACGTACATCACAGGATGTGTTGTAAACTGTCTATGTAACACAACCCACGCGGTCATAGTTGCTGGCAGCATGTCAGACCTACCGCCTGTCGCAAGCGGTGTCCCATGGGGCCCTTCCCTGGGTCCACTCCTCTCATACATCTACATTTCCACAGTACAGGCACACACAGGGGTGTTATGGGCAACATTGTTTGTAGATGACTGCGAAACAGGTGCCATAGTGGGACGGACGTCTGACACAGTTATCCTTCAAAGGGGCCTCCCAGATATGCATATCTGCTGTCAGGGACATGTCCCACAGCTAAATGCTAAGTAATGCAACATCATACCTGTCGAGGAGTACTAGGTCACCCCTGTCCAGCATATAGGTGGCTGTCCACTGAGCACAGGGGTGTTTACCAGGGATCAGGGGACAGAGTTTGTCGGTCACCATTCGTTCAACACACACGTTGCTATCGTGGTTCGGTGGGACTTCTACATAGCCCACCTGTTTGTGCAGGGATTCACATCTACATCAGGGTAGGTCATTATCTCCTTGTACCCATTACGTGTTACACCTATGATTGACTACATTGCCCCAATCGGAGGGTATCTGACCCAACACCTACAGCAGCTGGGAAGGCCTCATAGGTTAATTGTCATACAGATGCAGGGTGACATGGATATGTGTAATGCTGCCCCACTTGTAGGACCCCTGCCCCATTCAGTCACATACCTGTTGTTTAGTGTTGACCTGTGCCTGACATACGAGGCCATGTCAACCCATATGTCATGTCTATGCTTCACCTACTGTATCTGTATCCCTCAGAACCACAAGGGCAGGTGACATGAACCTTGTCACGGTCATTAATGGATGTGTTGGAGTGACACATATGTCACCCGGACACTCACAATGCTGTGGATCTACATCGCAGTACATGTGAGACAGAGATCCTTCCTAGCCTTGTTCGGGGGTATGTTGTCCATTGGATGGGGAATTGCAGATATAGGCCAGGGATTACATCATTATCACTGCCTGACAGAGGTACAGCAATATCATAAGTATTTTATCTCCGCACAGAAGGTTGGCAAAGTAATCCTAACTATGGTGTAGGGTTATGGCTGAACCTGGGTCGATGGCCTACCCTGTACCTATGGACGATGAACCTATATTCATAGTTTGTCCCATTTACACTTGTCTATCCCCTATCCTCTTTCTCATGTGTATATTTCTGTGGCACATGATTGTCCTCTGTATTACTTGCAGGTATGCTGTCTACAGTGCACATAGGTCACAGTTGATGACAGTGTATCTGTGTCCCTAACACTGTGATACTGAGGACTACCACACATCCTTCACAACATTACATGCATATGTCCATTCTATTCTTCTTTGGCCTATGGGATGTTAAGGCAACAATTACACAAGTCCCTGTTTGTGCATGCTTCATGTTGGTGTTTGACCAGCCTCCATTGCAGTCGTGTGTTGGACGGTAGTGTTTCTGTGTGTTTGGCATGTGTTTATATTGCCGGTACATCTGTGGGAGGTGTGGTTGGCACATGTTCCTCTTTGCAGGGACACCCATCCTGGGGTTTGTGTCATGCATCTGCACTTGGCACGTGCCATATGCCCTGTACTATTCCCACAGTCGTGTATGCCTTCATGCACTACTACTGCGTGTTACTGGCTGTTTGTATGTGGTACACATGGTGATTGTGGTGTTTGGCTTGACCTATTCCCATGCTAGAACATACACATCTGTCAATTACGTTGTTTAAATCAAACTGTAACACTCATTCGTCTTTTCAAAATGACAGTCAATAACACAGGAAGCTCAGATTAACAATGTTTTACTACTGTGCACCAGGAGGAAAATAACTTTGCAGTACAAGTTTAGAGTTTTATCTTACTCTATACAGGTAACAGCTGTATGAGTATTGTGTTTGTAATAATCTTTTGCACACCTTAATGATGTGGTCAGTCACAGGGCATTTACATCACTATAGTCCACAATATTGTATTCCTACCACAGTGCTAAGGTAATGCTTATTAAATGTTTTCCCATGAGGATAGCACAGCCTTGCGAGCCACATAGTCAATTAGAATGTCCTTCGTAAATTATGCTCTGTCAAGGTTCCAAGACTGTTCCGATCCGTCGCCACTTCCTTTCCTACTAGGTTCCTTTGTCTCTCTGGTGAGCAGCTGTACTCTGTCTTAGATAGAGCTCACAAGGCCATCCTCCTCAGTGGAAGGATGACAGATATACCTGTACATACATTTATTATTCTCTAACCCAGCGGATGACTAATGCTGAATGACATACACCTGCTGCACTGGTTACTGCCAGGGTCAGGGTTCAATCACACTGCAGCTACACTACAGGCAATTACATGCATGATAAGCTCTACTGCCATATTGTAAAATAGAATAATATGCATTATACACTATTTGCTGCTAAACTAGCACGTCATATATATGTTTAACTATATATTTTGCTAACATTCTCCCTCCTTTGATTGCTTCTATTCTATCCAGAAACATATACAACATTATTTCATTCCCTAGCCTCTTCCTCTCTGGAACGTTTAACTAGGCAAGTCATTTGTTGTACATTTCAGAAAGGATTTCATTTTGTATTAACAAATACCACTACAGGTTTTGATACACAGTCTCGGTTACAGATACGTCGACGGAGTCCCTGACTAATACTTACATGCAAAGTATCCCGCAACAGACACATGCTCCCAATATGAGCAGAACAACACAAATGGCAATCAAGATATTCAGTATGACTGAACCCCATCCACCAAATGGTTTGTGGAAATGGTTCATCAGTGGGTTTGGGCCTGGTTCCGCCATGGATGACAACTGCTGTATTACCTCTAGGTGGGCGTTGATATTGTTCATGTTATGTGGTACTTGAACACAGCGGTCTTCTTTGATAAGCGCCAAGACGCATCAATTCTCGCCGCCAGGGTGCAGTCGTGCGCTATTACATTTTGTGACACAATAGTTCTCATTGCATCCAGTTCATCAGTCACAAGTTCAGAAGCGAAATGTCACATTGCTCATTCCTCCGACAGGTTTTGACAACTTCCTCTGTTCCCTGATTGATTTCACTACTCCACAAGCTGGGAGTGTTCCAGCCCAGAATATAACGCTGTCACTCAAGTCCATATGAGTCAATATTCCTTTATCTCTTGCAGAAGAATGGATTTTCAGAACAGCTTCCATTTCACCCACTGGATTTGTGGGTCTCCGACTGTGTTCCCAGTTCTTCGAGCTATATGTCTTGTAGTTCATTTCGCACTCCAGAGGCAATTGTGCAGTATGTCATGTGACTGGAGCCAGATAACCCAAAAAACAACTGCTGGACCAATTCTCAGGTAACCATTGATATGCTTTTTTCCCACAAACAAAATAACAATATTCTACTTTACTACTGATGCGGGTTAACTCTGCATGTAACATTTTCCTGTCTATAACAGAGGACTGTTTATACAATTCAGGATGTTTCTGCACATCTTTCCACGTTGTTCTCATGCAGCTTCAATACAAATCATGAATGGTGCTACAACTACTACTGTGATCTTTGGCTGTTATATGACATTTGTAAGACACAGTTATGTTACAAATACTCCCACCAACTTGAACTGTATCATGTTTATGAAAACAAACAATTCCTTTTTGTGTAACAGGTAAGTACAGTGCCACTCTGTCCTGTGATCTCACAGGACCTGTATCAAAGTGTAAATATTCACAAGTGTCAATCTATCCCCAAGGGGACAACATACATCGGAAGTCCACCATATGATGTAGGTATGGCAATACAAACACAGCAATTTAAAATGTTCATAGTCTGTACATGCACACGCATCATGCCTAGGTATGTGTTGAAGTTTGGATGCCACTCTGTGGCCAGTTCATCACGTATCACTATTTGTATCTGTGTACTTATATGCAGGTAAGGTCCCAGCAAATGTAAAGTCAACACAAACATGGTTAATAGGTGTATGATCAGTAGGACAGTAAACAAAATGTCTTTGTGGTTGCTTTGTATTGTTATACAGTCTGGCCCGGGTGATTCAGTCTCTATGGTATATCAGCTACGAGATGTAAATCAGACTTGATATCCTTTACCGGTTTGAAAAACTGTGAGGTGAACCCAGGACGACCTCTCCGCAAACTTTACTGCAGTAGGCATTGCCAACAGTACCTGGTACAGACATTCACACGTTGGACTAGGAGATTATCTTATTTGGATAACAGTGAAATACACACAGGATACTGGAGTCAGCTCTGCGTCCGGCTTCGCTTGCTCTTTATCTGTAAAAGACTTTACCTGCAAAACAGTGTTATTGGTTAACAATCCTCTCATGTCACCTGCTAATGAGCCATCGACCTCCAGCTCTGCAGGCATGACAGCTTTCCACTCTGGCACATGATATGCCATTCCAAATACTACTTCAAAGGGGGTCAAACACTTTACATTTGTAACTGTTGTCATGCTCAGCAATGCTAGAGGTGGACAGCAAATGCAACTCGTCTGGGTGTCACTCACCAACCTCCTCAACTTATTTCTCGGGATCCCATTGTACCGCGCCACCAGTCATGCTGACTGTGGGTTGTACATGCAATTTATATTCATGGAAATGCCAGATAATCCCCCAGGTTGCTGGATTGTCTGGTTCACAGAATGTGTTCTATTGTCACTGTAGCTTCTTTACAGTATGCCAGATGTAGGGATACTTTATTTTACTGGGACCTTTGCCACTGCTGCTGCATCCAGATTCCTGGTTGGGAATGCTTCTACCCATTTTGATAATATATCTATAATCACTAAACAGTATTTCTTCCCTTCACATTTATTCAGCTGTATACACTCCAAACAAATAGTACGGAACGGTTATGGTGGTGTAGGTAAACCCACTACCTTCAGTTTAAATGCTCCCTGTGCATGCTGTTTACTGCAAATATGACACGCTGCTCATGATGTTTGTATGTGGTTCCTAATTACGTATGTTAGGGATATTCTGTTAACCAACTGTACCATCCCCCCTGTTGAGACATGGCTCTACCCATGGCTCAACACAGCCTCATATCTGAATTCATTAGACGTTAATATTGGCTTTCTCACTGTGGATATGTACAGTCCGTCTTCAAGGATTGCTCCTCGTCATACCCACGTCTGCTTTTCTGCTTTCGTAGTTGATGTTTGCATTGTTTGTAACATTTCTACATCTAGCATGTCTGAGGATTGTCATTCCTCATTCAAAAAGACACTTTCCAACTGTGAGGCTGCTTGTTTTGCAGCTGCATCAGCACGTGCCTTACCTTTCCTACTGTTATCCTGTTGCTTTGTATGAGCTGCACATTTACATTTGGCTACTTTAGTGGGTAACTGACTGGAATCTAACGCATTCAAGATCAATTGCGCATGATTGATCGGTTTACCGTGGATGTTATCATTCCCCTATTCTTCCACTGCTGCTCATAAACATGCACTGTACAGACAACATACTGACTATCGGTATAAATGTCCACACATCAGTTTTTTGCTAGAGTACAAGCACGTGTTAAAACTATCGATTCTGCTGCTTGAGCAGACACCTTATGCTGCAGGGGTTGGGCTTCTACAATCTCATTATCAATTACTACTGCATAACCTACTTGATTCTTTCCTGTAGGACTCTTTCTACATGATCCGTACACATAAACTGTCACCTCTACATCATCTAAGAGTATATCAGTGATATCCTGTCTGTGTGGAGTTATTTCCTCCATTTCATATAGGCAACTGTGTGGTGTGCCATACACAGGTGTCGGACGTGACGTTGATAGGTTTAATGTTGTACAACGTTCAATCACCATATGAGATTGACTCAGGGGTATGGTCAAACAAGACAGATGTCTAGCACGGGTCAGGGATGCTATTTTCTCTTGCAGCAGAATAATCGCAACTGCATGAGACACTCTCACAGTGAGAGGGTGGAATAATAACATTAAGGCCGAGGCCTGTACTGCCATGGGTGCTGCAACAACTGCCTGTACACAATGTGCCACTGACCATGCCACAGTGTCCAACTGCGATGAGTAGTACGCTATGGGGCGTTGCTTACTTCCATGCTGTTGCATCAAGACTGACGTCATATATCCCTGCTTACATTCTACAGTCTGACAACATCTGTTATGATTATTCGGGAGACCTAATACAGATGTTGAAGCTATCAATCATTTTAGTCTGCAGAAAGCTGTTTCTGCTACTGGAATCCAGTGTAGTATATGTTGTGCTGCCATAGGTGTATTAAAGATTAAAGCAGACAATAGAGCAGATTCAAAAGCATTGTTTGGTAACCAGCTTTGACAAATGTTAGTTGGCCCAGGAAGGACATCATTCCCTTCTTGGTAGTTGGCTTGGGTGCTTGTGAAATTTCTGCCTTCCTATCGCCATGTAATGTTCTACCCTCCTTGGATACCACATATCCCAGGTACTTGACCTGTATTCTCTGTAGTTGCAATTTATGCTTGCTTAATTTATGTCCCTGTTCTGCTGAATATTTCAATAATGCTATTGTATCTTCCCTACATTGCTGCTGGGTAGGGGCCGCAAGCAGAATATCATCCACATAAAGCAGAACCTCACTGGCCCCGGGTGGAGTAAACACCGGTATGTTGCTAGCCATCTCCTGTGCGAATATCGTTGTACTTTCACAGTATCCCTGCGATAGCCGGGTATGGCTGTATCTGTTACCCTGAATGTATATGCAAAACAATACGGACTATCTGGATGTATAGGTATTGAGAGGGAAGCATAGCTTATATGTACCACGGTAAGATACTTCTGTGGCGGGTTCATAGCATTCAATATAGTGTGTGTGTCTGGCACCGTCGGTACCCTAGGTATTATTACATGATTGACAGCTTGTAAATCCTGTACCATCCGCCATTCCCCCTTTGCTTTTCTATCAGAAGATACAGGGGTATTGCACGGTGAATAGTGATTACTTTGTAGATGGGGAATTCCCTCTGTGACTTTACAGATATCTTCTGGTGTCCACGGTCTATACACTACAGGTGTTGGGTCCTGGCCTTCCTGTCCTGCATGAGGGTTCGGTACTTCAGTTAATTGACAGATATCCTCACTCTGTTCTAGTGACTGTCTTCTTACTTGAGTGTCCCTAGGTATGTTACGAGTTCGGGATGTGGTTTCAATAGCTTCTCTTACATTTGGTCGTTGTGATACCTCTGTTGCCACAGGATAACGTGGGGGGGACAAGCCTGCCCTCCCGCTTCATATCCTGGATGTGGTATCGGAGGTGGTAGGGGGGTGGGGGGGTCTGTCGCTACTACTGTATTATTATCTTCTTTGTGTACGCATGATGCTTTCACATTTCTAGTGTTCTGTTCCCTTCGGTTCACTACCTCAATCCACCTATGTGCTTGACGGATACCCAATTGTCGCTGTTTTTTCGCCTGCACATCTTAGGGTTGCCACCTTTTCAAATGCAGAAAGTGTGACATTAGTGTTAGGAACGTGTACTTTGGCAGGGCAAAACATACCCACGGCCAGTACTAAGGGCAGCAATTCACTTTTGCCAGGAGAGCAACCTATTCTTGTAGCATTTGAGTTGCTTATTCCGTTTATTATGATATTTTGGTGTTTCAGATACAAAACTACTGTTTTATGCTACCATTTAAGGTGATATCTGAGAAATCTTTGTCCTAAGATATCAGGACATTTGCCATTTGTTCAGTTTGTTTGCAGGACACAACTGGCCAAAGAGGGACTGTCCCTCACAAAGTGGGACAGGTGGTTACCCTAGTACAGCTGCATCACATTTTCAGTGATTCCAATGTTTCAGTAACGATATTTTGTCTAATATACCATCAATGTCATATTTATTACCCCATTTTGCAGAATATCTCACATTATGTGCTTTCTGCAATTGCATATACTTCACGTCACCCGTCAAACGCGGATCACATGATCTGTTTGTGCACTAATCTCCCATATCCTCTACACGACTGTTACGTAACCCTTCTCTCGTACCACGTGGTATCTCCTTCCCTGTACCCACTGTAGTGTCTACAATGACTATTTCCTCTACTCTGTGTTCCCCTGATCTATGTCCAGATTTAAAACTACTTGGATTGGTCTTCGACCTGCTATCACAACTGTTAACAGAAACACAATGTAGTCTAGTCCCTGATCTACAATAGAGACAAAGAGGCAAACCCTCCTTACCTGAGCCTCCTGCTTATGACTGCACGTTTTCTTCTTGGGATCCAGTTTTCCACTTTTCAGCCACAGATCAGACAGTGGACAGCCTCTTTACACACAACAATTCAGTCGGAGGTCTTTTCACTCCAGAAGAACCATTTAGGCAAATTCTCCTGCGCAGATGTCTAACCACCCATGCACTCTGACCTGTAGCTTACCAAGGGAATTCCAGATGACAAGGATCACAATGTCAAATAAGTTGTTAAAACCAGACTGTTGAAATCAGTAGGCTTTTCTAGGTGACAGTCAATAACACAGGAAGCTCGGGTCCACAACGTTTTAGTAGTGTACACAGGCAGGCAAAATAATATACAGTCCAAGTATGAGAGTTTTGTCTGACTGTATACAGTAAGCAATTTCTTTATATAGTGTTTACAATCAGCTTTTGCCCACCTTACTGACGTGGTCGGTCACAGGGCATTTCCATCACTATGGTCCGCAATGTTCTATACATACGTGGGTGCTGCGATCATGCTTTTGAAATGTTTTCCCATGGGAATAACACAGCCTTGCAAGGCACCTGGTCAATTACAGTGTCCTTCTGTGATTGTAGATGTTTCAAGGACCCTGGACTGTTCCGATACAATAGTCAGTTCATTTCTTAATATGTTCCTTTGTCTCTCTGGTAAGGAGTTGTACTCTATCTTCGATAGAGCTCACAAGGCCATCCTCCTCAGGGGAAGGGAGGATGTTATGCATGTACATACATTTATTTTTCTGTAACCCAGCAGATAATTAATGCTGAGAGACATGGGCCTGCTGTACCGTGACTGCCAGGGTCAGAGTTCGATCACACAGCAGCTACGCTTCACCAATTACATGCATGATCATTTCTACTGCCATATTGTACGGTACAATTCAATGCATTATATTGTATTTTGCTTCTAAACTGGCACTTCATATGTGTTTCTATATATATTTTTCTAACAACATCCATCCGGCATATGCATGTTGTTCCGTCCTTTACCTTGACCGTGTGTATTTGGCCGTCCGAACGCTACTCTCCACATGTGATGTCCCACCTTCCCTTCTGTACCTGTGGCACCCTGTTAGGACGTCCTGTTTGGTAGGCACATGTTCCGCTATATGTGTTTGACTTCTCTGCATAGCTAATCATCGATGCGGTGGTTCACCAACCCGACTTGTCCACATGTGTACAGTTATGTGCACCGTGGCGTGTGCAAACCTATATGGTTTGGACGGGTGCATACCACATGCGGGATGTACACATTCTGCAGACACATTCACATGCAGCCATTTCCATATCTGTACCTGAGGTGGGTTGGTGACATGTGGGGCACATATTTGCCCGCGTGGCACTGCCTAACACAATACTTCTTACCACATTTCAGGTATGCCCATTGTGTGTAGGTGTGTAGCTGCACAAGGATGCTAGCTGGTTTGGGTGCACAGGCGTACATGGGTGGGACTTACATGCTACAATGGGGCTATTGTGTATTACATCTGCATGCATGGGTTCTGCTTCTGGATATTACACTTAGACATACGCCGTCCTGTGTATGCGACAAACACGTTGTTGGGTGTGGGACATGTTGCTATGCACATGTTTGCCTGTGTTTAGGTATCTTGGTTCCTTCCTGTTGTTATGTCGACACAGCTACCCGGCTGTGTACTCTCACTACTGCTTGTGACCATTATGGTTGACACCTTTTCCAATGCCCATAGTGGGACATCTTTTGTGGAAACATCGGATTTTGCAGGACAACACATACCCACAGCAAGTGGAGTTGACAGAACTTCACTTGTTTGCCATAATATACGCTTATTCTGTTAGCATTTGGGTTCCTTATTCAGTTTCTTATGCCATGTATGTGTTTCATATACAAAATATATGTTTTATGCTACTATTACAGGTATATTGCGGGAATATTTTTGCCAAGAAATCTCAGGTCATTTGCCATTTTTTCGAGTTTTGCTGGGACACAACTGTCCAATGAGGGACTGTCCATTGCAAATTGGGACAGCTGGTAACCCTGGTGACCATGCCCATGTCGGTACTGGGGTTGCCACCTTTTCCAGTGGCCAAGGTGGGACATTTTCGGGACTCACATCAGATTTTACATGCCGACACATACCCACGGTCACTATATAGCATAAAACTTCACTTGTTTGCCTAAATGAAAGCTTATTGTTGTAGCAGTTTGGTTGCTTATTCTGTTTCTTGTGACATTTAGGTATTTCAGTTACGGAAATAACCATTTCATGCAACCATTACATTAAATACGGGATATCATTATGTCCTACGATCTTAGCACATTTGCCGTTTTTAATTTTTTTATCGGAACACAACTGCCCATGGAGGGACTGCCCCTCGCAAAGTGGGACAGGTGGTAACTTTAGTCGCTACTCCTATGTCGGTGCGGCGCTGACATGCTGCGTACACCTTCTCTGGGTATGCCCGCTGACGGTGCATTGCGGGACAAACACGGTGTTACGCGTATCCTTTGTTCCTTGGACGGGTACACTTAGGGCTTCGTGGGTTGTATTTGCTTCTCCGTGTTGTTGGGACGGGTACTATGTTGCATACTCTACGTGTGTTTCATTCTGCACGGGCCCTAGCTGCTGCCATTACTATTATGGGCGGACCGTGGCAGTCAGCACATTAGGTTGCTCATCGCCTGCCGGCTTAGCCACGCCTCCGGACACATCCTACTTGGGCTCGCTCACGTACACTACGCACGTGTCTGTGGTTGCGGCGCGCTCTCATTACTATGCATATGGCGCTACTACGCCGACTATTCACTGCACCGCCGGGGAAAGTTTAGACCAGGCTTCAAAAATATAATGCAAGAGATCCAAACAAAACCACTGCACCAGATAGAGTACAGACCAGGCTTCAAAAATATAATGCAAGAGATCCAAACAAAACCACTGCACCAGATAGAGTACAGACCAGGCTCCAAAAATATAATGCAAGAAATCTAAGCAAAACCACTGCACCAGATAAAGTCCAGACCAGGCTCCAAAAATATAATGCAAGAAATCCAAACAAAACCACTGCACCAGATAAAGTCCAGACTAGTCTCCAAAAATATAATGTAAGAAATCCAAATAAAACCACTGCACCAAATAAAGTCCAGATCAGGCTCCAAAAATATAATGCAAGAAATTCCAAACAAAACCACTGCACCAGATAAAGTCCAGATCAGGCTCCAAAATATAATGCAAGAAATCCAAACAAAACCATTGCACCAGATAAAGTCCAGACCAGGCTCCGAAATATAATGCAAGAAATCCAAACAAAATCACTGCACCAGATAAAGTCCAGACCAGGCTCCAAAAATATAATGGAAGAAATCCAAGCGGGCAAGGGACACATACAACATAACACCAAATTATCTATTTAGTAAAAAACGTAAGCACTTTTGCGTAGTACTCCTACGCTTCATCAGACATAAAATTCTATCACAAGCCTAAACATTTAAACACTGTTAAACCAGTCACTGCTTGCAACCTTTTTCCTTCAAATTAAATAATTAGTGGAAACCAAATGATTTAAAGTAACCTAACACATTAACAAAATAATATAGTATGCTCCATATAAATATGAAAAATAAATGAAAAATAAACAACAACCCCCCCCCCTTTTAATACACTGTCTTTGCCTTGGCTGTTAGATATACATATTTTCATAGTAGTTATAGGTGTTTGGTTATATATATGCACATATTCTTCATATATTATGTATTTATTTGTTTGTTTATTTATTTGTGCATATATTTTCTGTTTTTATTGTGTTTTTATATACACTCACTTTTTTATGTTAGCAGCATTTAGCTATGATGTTTGGTTTTGTTCATATTTATTTTTCATATATTTTCTGTTTTTTTATGTGTTTGTTTTTGAACATTTAAGTAGATTGATGAGTGCTCATGTAGCAGTTCAAGTTTTTAATTGTAAACTTCATATAAAGTGTATACTGAGTTAACGATGTGGATGGCAAGACTGTTTCAGCCTTTGCTGATGCAGTTCTGCATTAAATTTTCCAAAACATCAGTATATTTGCAACAGCATGATAAATTGATTTCTGTATGATACATATTATACTGTTTAAATATCTGCAATATATGTCTTATTTATTATATCTGAAATCTATTATATAAGTTGTGGTTGGAACATACTATAAATGTATTTATTTTGCTAAAGTGTTAGGTTACTTTAAATCACTTGGTTTCCACTAACTAGTTAATTGAAGGGAAAAAGTTGCTAGCAGAGATTGGCTAATAGTGTTTAAAATGTTTAGGCTTGTGATAGAATTTTATGTCTGATGAAGCGTAGGAGTACTACGCAAAAACGCTTACATGTTTTTTACTAAATAAATCGTTTGGTTTTATGCCTTGCGTGTACTTTGCCTGCTTGGATTTCTTGTTTGCTGTACTGTTTATTTTTTATCAGTGTCCTATGTTTAATCATCTTTTACATGGAGATTTGTTGAATTATTAAAATTACTTATTTTTACCACTCTCTTTATTGCTGTGGTTGCTTTTGACTTCATGGTTTGTTGTCTTCTCACTGTTTTACACGCTCTGTATCATTAACTGATGGTTATTGGAATCAAGACGGTTCAGGAGAGGAAAACATGATTAAGACGTAAGCAGAATAAGGGTGATTTAATAATTTTTCCTTAGGGGCATGAATGTCTTTTCAAATGTATTTTTGCCACAATATTCAAAATCTGTTCATGAAAGTCATAACTGGATAAAAATTAAGCTATGTGTAATTAAGCATATCATAGAAGAATAACATCATGGTAAGAAATAATGTGACATACATCTGGAGTTGAACCCTTAATTCTATTGCCAAAAAGCAATCTTCAGACGAGTGATTTACTGTACTTTGTTATATTCAGTAGTCAAAGAACTGTTAGAGTAACTGTTGCAAAGTATTGTCTTTATTCTGTCTTTACTCTGTATTCCAAAAGCACAGCATGTTTCAGCACCATTGCATGAGGAGAAGCAGGCTGCAGATGCTAACCAGGTTTTGCCATAGCAAATGAACAGCCATTCACCATCACGCATCATTGGTGCGTGATGCCAAACTCTGTGTAAATGCTGAGGACAAAAAGTGAAGGGTTTCTTACGGGACATTTCTGGCAGTGTGGTTTGTGTGTGATTCTATTTTTTTACCAGATTAAACGTGTGAAAAGGAGTTGAGTGGTAAAATGGGGAGGGGGCAAGCCGACGGGAGGACACATTGGAAAGAATACAGGTATTTGCAGGAAGGTAGTAGGACAGAAACATAGATATCCACTTCTTTACAACAGAAATGTAGAGATGTAGACAGAATTTGCTGAATTTGGACTGTCACCAAGATTAGGTGGCAACAACAGAGTAATGTTGTTGATCCAATTGTACCAAATTAAGTGTGTGAAGAAAACACATATGTGAAATGGAGAGCTATGGATGGGTTGAATTTTTTTTTTTTTTTTTTTTTGTGGGATAGACACCCATATTTTTTCTTTACTGTAAAAGAGAGGGGAATGTAGAAGAAGGGGCTTAAGAATATGAGGGTCAGGTAGGTAGGATGGGTGAAGAAGCAGGCACATACAAACAGGACAAACAAGACATGAAGGGATGGTGAAGAGCACAAAAGGATGGGAGACACCATAATTGGGGATAGGTAGGGGATATCAAGGGCACACCCATGTTAAGCCTAAGAACAGTGAGAATGTAGTCCTCTCTCTCAGAACTGTCATCACTGTCTCCTGTCTCAGTTTCTTGTGTCAGTGTTGAAAGTGGCATTGTCTTTGTGCTACAATGAAGCATGTTTTCTACATGATTGATTCAAGCACCAAGGCCACTTCCACAATACCCTCCAACCAGCCCTGCCAGCTCAAGCTGGGTGACAGAATCACCACCTTCACTACTACTACTCCCTGCAGGTACCAGTGCACCTGATGCAAATGGAGCAGGTAGGGAAGTGGTTGTGGTGGCAGCACTGACAGGTTGGGACCCCAAGGTGCTGGGTGTTGGTGCTGTAACCTGTTGAGGGATGTTGGGCAGATCTGCAGTAGTCAGTCTACCTCCCTGCGCAGAATGTCATTTTTTAAGCAGAAATGTATCACAACAGAACAATTTTAAGCCACTGAAAATATTAAAACCAAAAAAGAAAAGAGATAGAGAAGGGGTGGGGTGAGACAAAAAAGAGTGAGAATTAGATCCATGGCATGTCACATGACTTTATTATTTCAATATATACACATTTATGATCATCCAGTCTGTACACCTTTGCTACATTTAGGTATGATAGGAAGGTCTTACTATGTTGTTCCATTAATCAATTGCACTGCTATGATATCATAAATTCAAGTATTTACTTGACTATTGTTGTATTGCATAGAATTACAATAGTTATTTGGCTTACAGTAAATCCTGATGCATACAGACTCCATGCACCTCTGAGGTGATTTAACCTCTCTTGGTGTGCCTCCCTGTTTGCTGCAATGTCTTCAGCAGCTGTATAATAGAGAAGAAGAGACATGAAAGCATACTTAATAACAGTCTTGGCTGTCTACTTCATTCTCTATAATTGAATGGTGATAGGTCAGTATACTTACGCAACTGAAAGGTGTCAGCAGTTATAAACTTCCCTCCCATTGGCTAAGGAGGTCCTTCTTGTGCCGTGTCAGGTCACTGTAGTGGTCATGACATTGCCCCTAATGTGTGGAATGCCATTTGCACTGCAGAGAGTCTTGGCTAAACTGTTCTTATCCTCCTTATACTGAGACCCAGCATAGTCCCACTGCAGCAGCCTACAGCTGTAGTGCTTCACAGGGCGGGCCACTAAAATCCTGGACTCAACACTCCACCTCTGTGTTTTAAATTTAGTATCATCTGCTCCCTCACCAGCCATGTCTGCAGAAGTCAAGCAGCAACTGTGTCTGAACTGGCGCTAAATTCCAATCTCACATTTAACAGCCAGTGTGCAAACACGCACACCCATGGCAACTGCATTTGTTTGATTGAAAATAACGAGATCCATTGTCAAACTAAGAAGCAAGGATTTTATCAAACAGCAATGAAGGTTTAAAACATGGCACTGAGATTTGCCATGTCTGATGCTCAGCTTATTCTCACTTCTTCCAGTGGTCAACACCGACATGCTTAATGGCTTGGCTTGTAAGCCTTGGTCTTCGGACGATTAAATAGGATGACTTGAAACATGATTTTTTTGGGACTTGCACACTGTAAAAAGTTAGTTGGACAAGGTGGGAATCAAACTTATGGACTAAATAATGCACAAATTTCAAGCCAGGTTATTATTTCTTAGTGCTACAGAACTTCCTTTCAAATATGGTCATTACAAATATACTGTATTCAGTATGAATTGAGATATACTTCAGATAGGCCTGCATATGTGTGACTTTAAGAAATCTTGGGAAATGCATTCCCATGAAAGAGGCAGTATTGCTGTTTGTAAATATGTGTCAGATGGATAAACTTTCATGAGCTGAGAAATACAGGTTGGGTATGATACATGCATACTTCACAACACATACTGTTCTAAACACAGGTTGGGTCTATGTGAGGAGTCAAGATGATTTTAATTAAAGTATTGTACCCATCATAGATAGGGCGGCCACGGTGGTGCAGTGGTTAGCATTGCCGCCTCACAGCAAGAGGTTCTCCAGTTCGATCCTCGGCTGGGGTGCCTTCTGTGCAAGGTCTGCATGTCCTCCCTGTGGTCGCGTGGGTTTCCTCCGGGTGCTCCGGTTTCTTCCCACATCCCAAAGACATGCTGCAGGTGGATTGGACACTCTAAATTGGCCCTAGGTGTGCATGTGAGTGTGCCTTCTGTGGAAGGTTGGGCGCCGGGCTGGCAACTAGACACCGTAAAACTCCACTGCCATTCAATGTGCGGACAAGGTGATCCGCTGTGGCAACCCCTAACCGGGAAAAGCCAGAAGAAGATTGTACCCATCATAGATATGCAAGTGCATTTTTAATTAATTATCATACTTGTCATGCTTAAGCAATTACACACACAATAAAATGTTTTTCATAAGTCAGTCATTAATGAGATATGCTACCTAGGAAAGCGAAGGCATCAAAGCATTACTGATACACTTCTCGCAATCATCCTATTTATGATAGCCATTTGTATGTAGTTTTGTGAAAAATGGCATTCTGACACCCTTTGTGAATATAAGTATCTGGATTTGAACCCTGGATCACCTGTGTTCTGTCTCTAAAGTCACTGCACTTGCATCTTGTGCCACAGAGACAGTTACGCAGCAGATGAATTTCTCAACTCAGTACTGTCCAGAGTGCTGATGTTCACACATCACCGCTAAGCCTGTTTGTGCTACAGAAGGCTTTTCAAATAAAAATGTGTCACTTTTTCCTTAAGCAAGTAAGCTTGATTGAGTGCCACTCAGCAGAGAACAAGTGCAGAAGGCAATGAACAGAAGGGGGAAAAAGAATATAAAGTTTTGATGAAAATAAAACTTCCATTCTCAGCATTCCCTTTACACAGCATGGATTTGAGCCCCAGAGGAACTCTGTTATTGTTCCAAGGGCACTGCATGTACAGTTTGTGCCACAGAGTGAGGTAGGTATCAGAAGTACTTCAGTCACTCAGTACAAGTACCACACAATGGTGCCAGCAGTGTTTGCACTAATGAAGACTATGGAAATTAACATTTTCCATTTTTCCTTCAGCTGTGAGTCCTGTTTGTGCTCTGCCAAGCAGTGCGCAAATTGCAAAGGAAATAAAATTATATTCAAAACCGCAAAAAACAAGGACAAACGTGTATTTCCATTCATCAACAGTTATAGCATTACCAAGACACATGCAGAATTTTTACATCTTGTGCAAAAATTACAAGCAGCATGTGGGCTACATCAGCATGTCATGTAGTGTCAATGGCTCGGAAAGGTGACATACAGACTACATACAATTAGTCAGGACACAAAGTATGCCATTAAGAAGTCATTCTTATTGTGATGAGGTATGATTCTGAGAATTGAAATAGCATACGTGACTCATCTGTCCATAGTACTCATGTTAATCCTTTTTTGTTATAATACTGTAGAACCTGTCATATGATATAACATCCCTGCTACTATTATTAGTAATAAGCACAACAGGTTACTAAACAACAGCAAGCAACATCTGTGCAAACTCAACTCACATGAACGGCAGGTAAGATATTAAACATTTATCACATATCGCCTTATGCATTTCACATATAACATATGTAATAACTCTGTAGTACAGGTATAGTTATTCTACAACCAGTTAATAGTAAAAAAATCTGCAAACTGGATTCAAACCCTGCATCATCTGTCCTGTTTCTTTAAACTCATTGAATTTACACCATGTGCTACAGTAATACTTAGGCAATATGCAGAATTTTTCACTTACTTCTGCTCAGAGTGCTTATCAAAGCACACTTCTACCACTCTAAAATGCGATGATGATGGCATTCCAAATTTAGATTTTTACTTTGTACCTTGGGCAGTGGACTCTCATTCATGCAAATGATGAACCCAATAAAGAAAAAAAATGGCAACAGTAGCAAACATCAGGGAATAATAATGAAAATGCAGCACTAGGTGTTTATTTACTTTGTCTGTCTTATAACCTGATCATATGGTCAGGAAATATGCATTAATGCTCTCAAACAGCACATTATCTGTATTTAAATCCTCAGTTTAGTTCAATAACAACACACACTCAGTTGTGTTTCGTATCCCTCTTTGCCCTCATACTGGCTTAGAGTAGGAATCAGAAAATATACATACCACAATGATCTGACTTAGCAGTCCATCAAATTATAGGTTCACCTAAAGAAAGATCAGAAAATGATCCTTTCTTATTTGCTTGAACATGTCTAGATGAATGTGATATTGACAACATATTTAGGCTAAGATTGCCAACACTGCAGCTATTTATTGTCTATTTTCTGAGCATCTTCCCTTTTTCTCAGCTTAACTAACAGAAATGCAATGTCATGTGCATTTCTTTGGATCTTTGTTTCAATGTGTAGTGTATCTGATTAGCATTGCAGAACATTTTTTAATCAGAGAATGGAGAGTATGCTATTATTAAAAGAATATCAATGTTGTTAAGGTTGTTCTCATAGCTCTCAAGAGGCTTCCACACTTTTTCTTAAGTCTAGCCTGCATCATACACCCACTTCAGAGAGAAGAGTCTATTGAGTATTGTTTCTTGCTATACTGAGAGTAATCATTAACATTTATAAGCCACTAAGGACTAACAATTGTCATTGTTCCTCCCTGCAGTCCTAGAGAATGTACATGCAATTGTGTAGCTACTTCCACGATGATTACTTTGTATTCAGGAATGCTAATGATTTAACACATAATTTGCATCTTCACAGTGATCAGAGGGTTGAATTTACAATATTTAAAGGTAATGGTGTAGCTATGGAGGTTGAAGTAGGGGAGATTGTTTTGATACAGACAGACAGTTACCGGTATTAACTTAGAGGAGATTTTTCTGCAAATTACTGCATTTTTTCATGTGATATACATGTCCTCTTCATAAACTATTTTTGCATTTTCATATTTGAAATGTATTTTAGTATAAAATATTTTTTTTCTTTTTACCTGTAAGCATTTCTTTCATTTTTTGTTGCAGAGTGCGGGTATGCCAGTTCTTGCTCTGCTTTCTAAGTTTGTTCATGAATGGTAAGGTTACATCACAGTATTATGTTACCATTTGCTCTTGGAATTTTACCATTTAGTGCAGACAAGTGTATTTGTGTTTATTATCAACTTCAGGGGGTTGTACATGTGTAACTAGCAGAGGTGTTAGGCTTATCAGATGTTTGTGGCAACTTCCACAACAGCAAAGAGAACAATTAAAATTGCTTGGCATTTCTACTTTGAATTCTTACCTATTTATTGACAATACTGCCATGCTATAGTCAGTTACACAACTGCTATACTCATTATAGAAATATTCACAGAATGGATATAATGGTAATGTATTACAATTTTTTTGCGGGGAGGGTTCCATTAGCTTGTGTGTAGTCCTAAATGAACATTGTGTGTTCAGTTTTTTGCGTTGATGATAGGTGCACAGATTTTATTTGAAGAGAATAATTTCTCTATGTGCTACAAATGTGTCTGTCTTTTTTCTGTTTCATGTCATACAGGATTATGGCACCTAGACCATCTGTTCACACAAGACACAATTCAGTGATGCAGAGAACAAGGCATCATCCAAGCCTTATGCCACCATGGATCCTTGCTGCTTGACAGAGGCAGAAGTGTTATGTCTGCCAGAAAAAAGCATATGGCAGCAGGTGGCTGCTAACATAAATGCAGTGAGTGGCCATGCCAGAAACTATAATCAGGTGTGGCACTGTGCCACTGATATGATTATAATGGCTCATAAGAGAGCAGCTGTAGTTGCACATAAACAGATGGCTACAGTGGAGGGGAGGGGGTGGTCCAGCTATTGAACCACCACTCACTGAAACTGAGGAGTTCATGTCCACTATCAGAGATCCCAACCGCTCAGCAGAGGGTTCACAGATACTCCTTGATGTTGGTGCTGATGTGGACGACAGGTCAAGCGCTTCCTAAGAATAACTTCCAGGTATGCTATATATAAGGCATTTACTGCCATTCTAGATATCTTTATGTCTTAAGTCTTGTATACTTCTGCTATATCTGGAAACATCAAGACATGTGGCTAAGAAGAGGCACAGTCCTGCAGAGATTGTGTTGGTGGGAGTGTCATTCTGATTGATTCTTAGATTCTTCTTAAGGGGACGATAGGCAGGAC
Organism: Protopterus annectens; assembly: GCF_019279795.1. Classification (NCBI taxonomy): domain Eukaryota; kingdom Metazoa; phylum Chordata; order Ceratodontiformes; family Protopteridae; genus Protopterus; species Protopterus annectens. The sequence continues at coordinate 999,020,161 of NC_056748.1, forward strand.
TTTAGTCTGTTACCCTCATGCCATTTGCATTGCTATGCTTATTATCCTTCTTTACACTGCCTTCCTCTTTTTCCAATGACATCAGAATTACCATCTCAAAGACCACCTGCACATGGTAGGCACAGACTTTCTTTGCTTAGTAATACCCATGAATTAGATGTAAGTCTGAGGACAGAGTAATTATTGTATTCCTTCAGCATTTGAAATTGTTTAACATGAGTATTTAGAACACAGTTTGGATCATTCCTAGTCTCTATTCCTCGTATTCTTGTGTTTGTTGCTTATTATCACAAGTGATCCTTACAGTGTTAGTGCAGAACTCATACCACCTGATGTGAGAGTATCAGTAGGCTATGATGATGATGATGATACAGAGGCATAGTCAGGGGGGGAGGCAGAGGCTCAGTCTAACACCAAGGTTGTGGCTGACACATCCCCTGGCCTTATTCTGGACACAGTCAGTATGCCTACGCATACCCATTCCACTGAGCCCTCAGATATAACACAGGGTGAGGGTGGTTACTGCAGTTGCATAACTGGTTGAGTCTGCCTGTAGCCATCATGAGGGTGTGGTACTACACAGAGGGTTGATAGATATACTCAGAGAAGGTCTACTGTCCACCCTCCTCCTGATGCTGGTGCACCATTTCATGCCACCAGACATATATAAAACCATCACTGAGGCACAGGCATATTCTACCAGGGCCTCTGAGTAGACAGTGCAGTTCTAAATGTGGCACATTCTCATGTGTGCAACTGTCTCAACCATGTGGGTGACGTCTTGGATAGGATGAGTGATACACTGGACCAGGTAGTGTCTGTGATGGAATGTTTGCTGGGGTGGGCCGGCATCCATGTGTCTCTAGAAAGGCAATATCCATTAGTCTTAGCCAATGTGGCAGTTTCAGATTCTGCTCCCATAGTGACACTATTTCCACTACTCCAGTAGTGATTGAGGTGTCCACACTCAGACATGGTCCTGAACATAGTCATGAAGACGGCTTATCCAGTAGACATTGCTCACATTCAGGAACTGGGGACATGGAAGTTGCAATGCAACTCCTGGCAGAGACAGTTCACATGGTCAGGAGCAATGACATTGAACTGACAACCCCATCATGCACAGCTCACACCTGTCTGGCATGCCAGGACATAGTGCAGGCACAGAGGTTGATTGTGTTCATGCAGACACACATACACATGTTTCACAAAAAGTGCCCATACCAACTCACACAAATGCAAACTAAGCAAACCTCAATGTTGATTCTAATACATTTCCTGTTACTGGCCCTGACATATTTTCTACTTTAATTAATGTTCTGTGTTTCTCAGTTGCACACACTCACTACTTTGGTGTCAGCCTTGGCCTCCCTGTGCAAATGATGATGACATGCCATGCCCTTTGTTTATTTTGTTTTGACTTGGGGTTGCATATATGTCTAATGCAAAGAGTGGATAGCTAAACGAGTCTTTCTCATAATGTTTTTGATGTTTGAGATTTTAACATAGACTGGGGCACCTGTTCCTCAGAATCCCCATCTACCTATATTGACCTGTATGCATTTACACAAATCATAACCACCCCTACCAGGCTAGGTAAACCCAACCAAAAAGAAAGCATACTCGACTGGGTACTCGTAAATAGTAACCCCCAACTGTACACTGCTGGTACCCTCCCCAATGACCTAAGTGACCACCTTCTCACTTATATAGTTAAGCAAAAAGCCATTAATCCCCAACAACCCTTACTCAGAAAAGTCAGAAACAAAAAAGACTTTGACCCTGCCAAATTCCAACAGGAACTTAACTCCTGTAACTGGTCTATTCTAAAACACCTCCCCTTAGAGGAGGCAGTTGCATATTTTAACAACAAATTTCTTGAAATCCTTGATTTGCATGCACCTGCCCGTTCAAAGAGAACAAAAGCAAAAACTGCACTATGGCTTTCTAAAGAGTCTGGACTAAAAATTAACAAATTTTGGGCTCTATGGCGCTTTACTAAAGACCCCCAAGATCATGTTAAATACAGGCAAGCTGGGAATGAAACTAAAAAAATCCATTTTACAAGACAAAAAAACAATACTATTGTAATTTACAAACAGCAAACCAGAACAGTCCTCAGAAGTTCTGGACAGGTCTGAATAATTTACCTCATCCTGGAAAAACATCTGCCCCTATCCCCACTGCCACCATTGACAAATCCCCCGAAGATGTTTCAGATAGTTTTAACCATTTCTTTACTGAGACAATTCAAGCCCTAGCTAGCCAATTACCTCCTAGCTCCCCTGGCCCTGATAGTACCATCCCTATGAACCTGCACTCATTCAGCTTCAAACCAGTGTCCACGTCACTTATGCGTACCTTGATCAAAAAATTAAAACCCACCACACTCTCTGCTGATCAACTCCCCACCGAGTACCTTCAAAAATCAGCTGATGCTATTGCCTACCCAGTATTAATACTAATTAATCGTACCATAGCAGAGGCTAAAATTTCCACCATTTGGAAAACATCTTACGTAATCCCATTACATAAAAGAGGCTCCTCCACTGAATTCTCCAATTATAGACCAATAGCTATACTTTCTCCACTTGCAAAGATTATGGAAAAATGTATACACAAACAACCACCTAATCCAGAATCACCTAATGGCAGATACCCAACACGGCTTCCGTCTAGACCACAGCATTACTTCAGCCCTACTAGCTTTTACCAATACCATAAACAATAACTGTAACAATAATCACAGCCCTCTTCTTGGATCTTTCCAAGGCATTTGACATGGTTGACCACCAACTTCTGATTCACACCCTGCAAACTTTCTGTCTAGATTTTAAAGCCCTTCAATGGTTTAAATCCTACTTCAATGGGAGCAAGCAGGCTGTTCTGTGGCAGAACAAGCTCTCTAACCTACTACCTAACACCCTTGGAGTACCACATACTGTCATCCCAAATATTAGCTGTATCCAATATGCTGACAACTCCACCTTAATTTGCTCAGCTACATCTCCTACAGATTTATGGTCACCTTTAATACTATAGAAAACTGGCTCTCTGAACGTCGATTGATACTAAATCCGCAAAAAAACTAAAATGCTGTTATTCTCACCAACACAAAGGTCTGCTGCTTTTACCTTTACCATAAATGCAAATGATGGCACAATAATCTCCCCCGACCCCTCTACAAAACTATTAGGTGTCATTATTGATAATAACCTAAAATTCGACCTACATGTAAACTATTCAATCAAAACCATCAATAAAAAACTAGGGTCACTTTACAGAATAAAAGCCTTCCTCACCCCTCCAGCCAAAATTGCCATAGCTCGCTCTCATCTACTTTCAACACTTCTATATGCATCTGCCCTACTCTCCAATCTAAACAAGACTGTACTTAATAAACTCTCAACCTGTTATAATCACATTGCCAGGTTTGCCACTGGCCTACCTTTTAGGACAAACCACTGCATCAGTCTTAACCAGCTTAACCTACTGATTATGGCTAATAAAATCCTTTATAATCCAGATAATACTCCGGCACTTAAAAATCTTTATCACCCCTATAACAATCCACGACTGCGTTGATCCTCGAACAGACTACTAATTCAGACAATCAAAATTAACAATGCAGCCGGTGATTCCTTCTTTGCAAACTCTGTAGGCAGAGCCTGGAACTCACTTCCAGCTGATATTACTTTGCTCTCCTCCCTAGGCCAATTTAAAACTAGACTCAAACAACATCTGGCACTAAACTGGCTTTGCCACTGCAACAAGCCTGGCTAACTTTCATCAAGAATGTGAAAAGTCTATTAATCAGATTACTGTTGAACTTACCCCTGACTGTCACCAGGGAGTAACTCTAACCTGTTGAACTTGTCTGTTCATGTTTGCTTATGTATTATTTGTCTATACCATATTTGTAATATGTTTTCATTGTTTTTATTGTATCTGCTTACCTTGGAGCTTTTCTCCCTGGGCCTCCACTGAAAATGGACATGAATCCAGTCGGACTATCCCAGTCAACATATATAAAATAAAATAAGTAAATAAATAAATAAATGATGATTTTATGCGTATTCATTATATAAGAACATTTGAGATGTTTTCCTACATGCTCATTTCAGTTAGTATTGTAAGTCATGCATTTAAATCAGTGATATTTTATTTCATACCTCTCAACTGTACAGATTTTCAGAGAATGTCCAGATTTTGGCCTCATATTTTTTATCCATTTTTCATAAAATTGTGGTTTTCTGGCAAATTAGTGGTAAATCATTAAAGATTTATGTTTGAAAATAGACAGACATTTGAGTTTCATACTTCATATCATTCAGAAAAATTAATGCTAATACAAAACCTGTTATTCTATCAACTTTCAAAGTTTGTAAGAACAATATTTAAAAATTGCCCTATTTTTTGGACTTTGTCCCACTTTTCTTAATGGTTTGTCCAGCTTTCTTACTCTAAGAGGTTGAGAGGTATGGCATTCCTGCTTATTGCTCTACTTGTGATATAATCGCCCTGTTGACTTGCTTGTGTACAGTGGGTAACTGACCGGCTTGATGCAAGTTATTGTGTACAATGCACAGCTGTATATTGCAGATATCAGTCATATAAGCTAATAATGCCTTTGGTGGACACCTCATACAGGTTTTGTTTGAATGCTTTTATGACTAACAGTATGCAGGCATATTAGTCCCTTTTATCTTTTTACACATTTGTTCATATAATACAGGTTCCACACTTACCTTGACATTACTGCAGGTACAACTCATGTTCGTTGGGGCTGTCTCTGTCATGCTATCAGTACACAATGATTACATGGGAAACTAAAATTTGTGGATGTTGGCTGGCAGCAATTTTACTATGTGTATGTGCTTAGGTTGTTATGTATATTCCTTAGCAGGTGAGTGCATGTGCTAAACTTTGCCTTTTAACCAGGGAAAGGATATATTGTCCATGCCTATGTCTGCCACCTCCCTCTGCAATTTGAAGTTCTCCCTCAGAATCCTTGTCTGTATGTTCTGGAAGTGCTGGCCCTCCCTGTGGTCCAGGAATGTATGGTTCTGGCCCTTGCTGTCCCTGTTGCAGCTGTTTCCTTAAGATGATATTGTGCAACACGACACAGACTGTGAGAATTTATGTGCAAATGCCTGTGTTGTACTGCAGGGCACCCCCTGATGTGTCTAGACAGCAGAACTATGACTTTAGCATGCCAAACACATGCTCTATGATGCTTCTAGTTTGAGCATTGGCATCATTGTATCCTTCTTTAATGGGTGTCATAAGCCACTGTTCCAGTGCATATCCTGCATCACTCAGTAGATGGATTTGTGGAACATCATCCCTAGCAAACCATGTGTAAAGCTGAGGGGTGTGCCATATGTGTGAGTCATGGCAACTGCCTGGGTTGCCAGCACACACATTGAGGATGATCCCTCGGGCATTACAGATAATCTGGCATTTAACTGAGTGGAACCCCTTCCTGTTGATGTATGTCCTTCTCTGTTCACCAGGTGGGGCTTTTATTTCTATGTGAGTGCAGTCTAAGGCCCCCAGAACTTCAGGGAAGTGTGCTGCAGCATAAAAGTCATGTATTGTTCTTGCTCTCCTCGGTGGTGTGAGGAAAGTAGATGTACTCCTTTGCATGTTCTAGTATAGCATTAAGACAGTGGTTCAATATTGTTGAGGCAGAAGCCTGTGACACCCCTAGTATATCCCCTGTGTACCAGCATGTAATATCCTTAATGGTACACATACCTTAGTTTCCATTGTATAGGTTCTCCTCAATTTCACCTGGGTCTGAGGTGGGGGTGGCAGAGGTTGCAGAGTTCCTAGAGTGTTTCTCTATCTACCTAATATTTCAATATCATGCTGTCTGCGATATGTTAAACAGGGTCTGAACATCCTTCTTTTCCTTGGCTGAGGTCTTTCAGCAGCAACTGCATCAGCATAGATTTGAGCATGTTGCACATATACATGCAAGAGAGCAGCAGCCCCTAACATTACATTTTTTTCTAAGTATCATGGTGCCTATATTCCAAGACGTAATGGAGTGCATGGCAAAGAGCTACACCAAGTTTACATGTTTAATTTATAATTTCCTAAATGGCTCCGCCATCTTGGATTGGTTAATTAGCATGTAATGTGGCTAGTTATGCTTTCATTAGCATACTCTGTCGTTTACCTTTTTTTTTTTTTTTGCATGTAGGGCCATTTAATGAATACAACATAGCATGCTATTGTGTAGCCGTTCATGAATTTAGTCCATAGTCTTCATGTTATCCATTTTATTTGCAGACTGTCAGCAATCAACAAAACACAGAAACAAGGATCATACCCAAAGATCATGGTCCAAGTTTACATTATTAAAAAAATACAACTTAGACTGAATTTGAAATTAAAGAATAGTCACATAACAGAATATATTAAAGTACGAAATATTTCATACAGCACTGTTTACTTTTTTTCTGAAACTAGTGCTTTAATGCTAATACCACAAGTCCAGTAACCAAGACTGATCAGCTGCATTGTAAGAGAAGTAATTCATAAATAAAACAAAATTACACTGACCCATAGCAAGATATAGCTAACACAAAAGTTACAAAGGCCACAAACTAAAGGCAAAACCAACCAATCATTCCTATAAAAAGGAACAACCTGAGTGAGTCTGCTACAATGAAAAGAAGCCACTATCTGTTTCGGATACATGACAAACTCAAATCAAAACTGAACTTATGCGACTAATGTAATCAGAATAGTTGTTATATCAACAACCTTAATAAGATTCACCTAAAGGAAGTCTGGATATGAGTTTTTACTCAGTTGTGAAAATTAACATACACATGAACGTCAGCAGTACACCAGAAAAAGCAGGATATTTGACAGTTAAATACAGTACTTCAAACTTCAACATACAAGTGAGGATCTTACTGGATTTTAAAATGTTCTTGCTTCCAGTCAGTACATGATCTTTAGGCCACCAAAATAAACAAACAAGGCAAGTAGCAGTCTTTTTTTCCTAATAACTGCATAAATTAACATGCCTTCTGAACTGGAATGTACTAGGCTAGTTTAAATCATTCTACATAAAAAAATCAGTAAGGGAATCCCTGTCAAACTTCACCACCTTCACAAACATGCATGCACACTTGTATATATACACACACACACAAACACACACACACACACACACACACACACACACACACACACACACACACACACACACATAGAGCTCAGCAGCTGCTCCAAATAAATCCCCAATCTCAAAATTATATCTCCCAAGAGAAAGGACTCTACAAACAAACCTCCCTCAAGAAAGGACACCAGGTGAGCAGGAACAATGTGCATTGCTTCTAGGCACAGACTACTAACCACAGGTTGCTTCCGGGATGATGCTGTACCATATGCAAATTAGATGTTTTAGGTACAGAACACAAAAAAACAGAACAGTGGAGTGGGAAATGAGTGGGTGTTTTTTGAGATCAGGCCAGGGTTCCCCAAACAGCAATGGGCCCTAGGCAGCTGCCTATATTGCCTTGTACTTAATCCAGCTCTGGGAGAGGAGTGCTTCCCAGCTGCTATGAGACTGTCTGTGGGTAACAACTGGGTATCAAGCAATTGTATATCATATAATATGTTACATTTCAACATGATATTGTAATTGTAGTAGTGTGAATATATACTTTTTTATTCAATATGCTTTTGTATAATGTGACTCAATTCAATATGCTACTGTGTATCATTTTCTGTCAAAGATGACACTAACTTTTAATTTACTTATGATAATCTACATTGTATGTTTTATTGTGTTCAGTCACTGGAGCTTTTATACCTGTGCCACCGCTGTAAAGGGGTTCTATACCCAGTCAGATTTCCCTGGTAAACAAATAAAAATAAATAAATAAACAAATAAATTAATTATATCAGGGCTGGTGGTGGGTGGAACTGCATCATACAGCAATGTTGCAGAAAGCATGCAACAGTGTGGTGAAAGCAATAGAGACAGATGGGTCCTCCATCAAGCTCCAGACTCACCAAGGGTAAATAATTCCTGCACCCTTGCATTGTGATGATGAAAGGACACACATCATACCTAGAGGTATTAACATTCTGAGTGGTCAGACACCACATGTTTCTCATGTAGACCAGCCAGATACATACCCACACTGAATTAGGCATACTGCATCTATAAATGTACCAACACAGTGGTTGTAACCACTGCCACTGTTCTTCAAAGCAATGCATTGGGCACACAAAGACTGAGGACACCACTCCAGCAGGTAGATTTTCATACTTCCTGTAGGAATCCATCTGTCAGGCATGCACACAAATGGGAAGTTGGGCTTGCAGTACAAGCATTATAACATTTTGATATCCACAAGGCACAACACCGGTACTGTGACAACTGTAGATGATGTTCCAGAAGAAAATTATAAGGCCAGTTTCCTGCCACATTCTGACAATGAGGCTAACACATGGACTGAGTCACAGTATCAGGACACACTGGCACTATCCATCTCAGTCTTGGGCAAGCCTACACCCGATGAATGAGATTCATATATTTATAGATATTCCAAGGCTATTGAGTCATATGACCAGTTACATCTTAACAGTATCCTTCCTCAGGTCGCAATTTGTTTTTGCAGGCATGTCATACTAGTCAATCCTGAAGTAAATTTATGAAAACGCATCCAGTTATCTAGGTTATGTTTATATGAAGATAGTGAGTCAAACTGCTTAAAATGCAGGGGAAATCTACTGCAGAGGTTAGGGAGCTAACAGGCTTTAAACCTATCCTCCAACCATGTTTTATTTATCTGGTGAAGATTTTGAGCGGTTCTAGTACTGTTAGATTCATAACATTTGCAGAGATCCAGAAAGTCCAGGACAGCCATATCTCTAAAGGTGACCTAGGTGAGAGAGATATCTCTTCTACAGTCCATAAAATTTTAAATAAAGAAAAAAAAAAGAGCTTCCTGCCTCTCTTGATAAATCAGGGACACTAGGCCATAAGTAATAAAAACAGTTAAAAAAACACAGAATCTAAAACTACACTGTGGATAACTACTTTTTTCTTTATAATAAAGTGGGGAAACACAAGCAGCAAGCCAAGTTTGACACGAAAATGTTTTGCCACTTATTTTCAAAAGAAAACACTCTTGTTTCTTGCTAATGGATAGTGCAGTGGTGCAGAGGTAGTGTTGCTGCCTCACAGCAAGAAGTTCTCTGGTTCAATTCTTGGCTGGGGTACCTTCTGTGTGCAGTCTGCATGTCCTCACTGTGTTTGTGTGGGTTTTCTCTGGGTGCTCTGGTTTCCTCCCACATTACAAAGACATATATCTGGAGAATTTCTCCCTGGGCCTCTGCTGAAAACTGGCTTTATTCCAAATCTACTTTCCTGGTTAATAAATGTAAATAAACATTGCAAGGAAAATAATAATAAACTGGAAATGTAAAAGCAACCTCTCATTTTCAGAATTTATTTCTCTTGCAAAAAAAAAAGTTTGCAATAGGGAAATGTAAACTGCTAATGAAAGAACTTGAAATGTTACCCATAAAAAAACTGTCATGGTTAAAGTTTAGAGATATTTTAGAGAAATACTGACAACACTTAGAAATTGCTTATGTTATGGACTTTGTATACAGTTTATTTGTACTAGTTGTGTATTTAATTGTTATATTGATTTATTTAAAATTCAATATATTTTTAAAGAAAACACTCTTCTAATTACTACTATTCAATGACTTCATTCATCACTCTTTTACTGCACTGACCTCTCAACCGTCCCTGATTTTTGACACAAATTTTTGCTCTGTAGCCTCTGTCCCTCTTAAAACTGGTGATTTTTTGAGGAAAGGTGGTGAATTACACTTAAAAATAATGACAATAATTAAGAGTTATAGACTTTTTTTACTTCAGAAAATGTATATTAATTCATATTCTCTTAGTCTGTCAAAGTCTCAAGTTAATAGTGCTAATATTTTAAGTGTCCCTGATTTTTTTATGGATTTGTCCCTGATTGGTTGAGAGCTGTGCCATTTTATGGTACGTAACAACAGTTTCTAACACAGTACAAGGCCAATTTTGCGTGACAGCCCGAAAAATTTTATAAACTCTCACTAAATCCTTTCAAAGGCAAGCCATCCGCGTGGGACTCCTATATGACGTCAAAATGTTGCTCGTCGACGGGCATTATACGCCATCTTGAAGCAAAACAGGAACAGTTCTCCTGCTTGAGTGGAATGCCTTTACGTCGTTAATGTGCTGCCCAGCATCTCTGTAGGTTTCAGAGCACTTCAAGTGGTAGATAGCAGAGAAAGCATCTTGGTTGTCCTGTAGTCTGTTTACGTAATGATGGCGGGTAAGAGTCCAATTTTCTTTAGTGGCTGTAGGTTCCGTTTTGCGGATGTAGTAGACAAAGGTGTTATTTTCCCAGGAAATTATGTGTATAATTGATTATTTTTATTTATTTTCAGGAGTCGGAATAGGGAATGACCTGCAGTGGTGCTTTTCTCAAGTCAAGGGTGCTATAGATGAAGATCTCTCTGAAGGTATTGCAATAAAAATACGGATTGTAGCCCATAAATGGCATTTACCGACCATGTACAGTGTTATGGTTTACGGGGCTGATTGTAAGGGGCTGTGTGTAATTTGAATGCAGGTCCCTAGTTATGTGTACTTAATAAAAGGTTGCTGCGTTGACAACAATTTTCACGAAATTAATAGTACTATGAGAAGTTATAGTAAGAATCCTGCAGTAGTCAACCCTAGTGAAATTTATGAATGGAGTTTGGTGACGTCTAAACTGTGCGCTTCTTTTTGTTGGCTGGTTTGCAACTCAGTACTGGTTTTGTTTTGGATGTTCTGTTGCAGTTGCAACACGCTGGATTCTCTTCTGATGTAATGTTTGAGTTGGTTGTGTTTATGCATGTTGGTGAATTGGAGTATAAGTTTGCATGCATTAAAGTTTTAACAAGAAGTCCTTTGTAGTTATTTAATTATTGCCAAAGAAACTGTTCCTGCGAAGCAGGAAGGTGAATTAAATATATGTTATACGTGATGAAGTCACGCTTTTGTGCAGTGCACTGCAGTGAAAACAAGTGTGCATTTTGTTTACGTGTGTTTCTTATAACAGTAGACCCAGAAGTGGAAATCGAAGATAAATAACTAATGCTGTATCCACCATGTGACAGTGAGCTGTAGAGGTCCAGGAAATGGCGATTTGCACATGTAATATTTATGGTTTATTAATCCTGGTGGCATGAGCAGCCACAAGAGTGACGTTCAAGCTACTAAAATTCATTATTTTGCCCCTTATTTTGGCGCAAAGTTTTGCTCACCCATTCATAAAACTGACTATTATGGGATAAAGGGTATTATGGGATAAAGGGTATTGTGTTATCTTAAAACTTGCAGAAAATCCATGCTAATTCCTATTCACTTATTGGCTTAATTTAATAGTAATTTCCAGATTTGTTCATAAGACGTAATAGCTAGGTGTGGTGTAAATGTCTGTGAAAATAGTCAATATGTTGTCTGCACATTGAGTCTGGGGACATGGAATTTCGTTCAGTTTTTGCAGTTGTGATGTATGAATGACAATAAAGTTTACTTTGACTTTTGAGAGTAGTGTTATTGAGTGAACAATCCTTCGTTCTGAAAAAGATGCAATGTCAAAGCTTAAAGAAGCACCTATAGAAAAGTAGGTAAAGTGGGAGCCTCCCCCCCCCCCCCCATTTACTGTTTGTAAAAGTTAGTTGGGTGGACAGACTTGTATGTCTTCGTTGACAAGAGTCATATGTTTGGTGTATGTTGCAGTCCTTATAAACAGCATGGGGACATTACAGCCTAAGCAGTTAATTATACATTAAGAAGCCCAGCTGTTAAAAATCCATAGAAAAATGATTAACCTTCGAACACTCTTAAGGATGTCATCCCTAACAAAAATACACTGTTTGTATTTCTTACGCTCCGCTTTGTGTGTGTGTGTGTGTGTTTTTATTTTGAGGACAGACCTATATTTAATCTGTAGGGTAAATCTGTGGCTACCCATCTGTTTGTCCAAGTTTTGCTTTAGGGGGATATGTAGTGTTAGTGCTGTGTTGACATTTTTATATTACACTGTGTATTTTTGAGAGCCCACTGTTCCTTTTGTTTTAAGAGTTCATTAGTTTTGTTTCTGTACAGCAAAACATGTTATGCTAGAAGGGATTGGAACACTTAGAAAAGGAGGCATTAAGAACTGGATTCGGGTGTAATGAAACAACATTTTTACATCTTTGAGAGAACTGTTTTATGTTAGCTCAAGGCGTGAGCCTTATCTGTATGGATTTAACATTCTTTTTATGTGGCCCTGTGAGTTCAGATCATTCTCTTTAACTGTAACACATTGTGTAGTATTGGGGGGCATGGTGGACTATTTGTGTCTTTCATCTAAAATCTTTATACTATTGTAGCCTTTGTATAACTTGTGATGCCCCCGCACTGGCCCAGTGATCGAGGATCCTTAATCCTCAGCATTGGCAACAGTGGGGGGAAGTGCACACTGGGAGGATGACAAGTACATACACAGTAAAGTGCAATTTTCCTTAAGAGCACACAGGGACCACAGTCAGTCTGGAGCTGGTGTCTTAAGACTCCCCACTGGTACAGCTGTAGGGTTTAGATCTCAGCCAAGTGGCCACACCAACACCTCCAGCATTCTCCCTGTCCAATCAGTGCTTCATGTCCCTGCCCAACTGTCTGACACACACACACACCTTTTGAGGTTTGATTTATATACACACACCTGGGAAAGGTTGGTACAGGTTTACTAGCTATGCCCCCTTCTGCCCAGGCTATAAGGTAGTTTCCACTAGTCACAATTGAAAGGTTTAAATATATTTAATAGTAAAAGAACAAGGCAACACTAAATACGTATTCACAGTGACATCAGTTAAAAATCACAGGAAATATTTAAAACATTGCAGGACAGTCTGAAATAAATACAGAAAACAGCTAAACTAATCTTTATGTTCCTAACTGAATCTAAGAGAAATTACTGTACCCTGGTTAACTTGCTTAGGTCAAAGAGGAATACAAAATACTTGCACGGTCTCTCTCTCTCTCTCTCTCTCTCTCTCTCTCTCTCTCTCTCTCTCTCTCATTACTGCTGTGGTAGCTGACAGGATGACATCACTTTTTGTCACCTGACTTTGGTTCCAAGGCTAAACCCCCATTGTCAGAAACTACTAGCATTTAGTATCTCTTTGAAAACACACAGCCTTTAGATGTTTGCAGCTGCTAGGAGACCTAAAAACAATAAAAGACCTGCAATACAATACCGAAGGCTCTCTAGTTCTAGACATTGTGTCCTGTTGCACTGAAACTGAAAGAACATATTTTATTACGTGGTTATAAAACAATTTCAACTATTTTCCTGAAGTTTTGTTAGTTAACCCTCTATGTTCTAGTTTCTGCTGTTAAAACATATACATTTACATGGGTAAAATGGTTTTATATACGTTTGTTCTTTTCCAGTAGGGTACACTGTGGACATATACTTAAGCTCAGTACTTGACGCACACTTCTGTACCAGCAGCTTGATACACAAACAACTTACAGTTCTAATATAGTGGTAACACAAGTAATTGCGTCCTGCTGATATTCACAAATGATGCACAACTATTTACAAAATTTCAAATAGCTGGGCTGGTAGGATTTTCCTTTTTGTGACATGCCAATACTTTAAATATGTACTATTTTAAAATTTGTTCTTCCATAAATCCATAATTCTCTTATGCTACAAGATCTGTATAGGTTTTATATATTTACATGATACAAGTAAACCTTATATGTCATGTGAATCTATATTCATTCCTTACTATTAGGACTTTAGTTCCGTCCTCGAAACCGATACGGCAGTTTCCAAGCTTGCGCCAGCCCAAAAATCTAAGCTAAGATCTACCCATAATGCCCTTCTCCTAGTTACTCCAGATCACGTTTGCCACATTCCTCGTTAGACGTGCCTAGCCATCTCTCTCGAAGCTAAGTGGAAAATTTTGATTTTTTTTTTATACAGTTTCTTCTCAAAATTTCTTGTCTTTTTTATTTTTTTCCAATTTAGCCTTTTCTCACTGTCGCCTATAACCTACTTCTATTCCTACCCTTTACCTTTGGTAATTAAATTTCTACCATCGTTGGTACTGTCCCTCTCTCCTGCCTTTGGTAAGCCATTCCTTACCACTTGTGGTATTTTTTAAATACCACTGTTGGTATTCTTTTTTTTTTTCTCCCTTTTTTTTTTCTATTAGGATAGCCTTTTTGCCTTACTATGTCAGACAAAGCTAAGCTGGGGTTTAAACAGTGTAACAAGTGTGGGCGTAAGATGCCCAACTCGAGAAGGACACGCTCGTTGCATCTACTGTTTGGGAGTGGACTGTATTAAAGCTGATTGTGACATTTGTGCTAGTTTTAGTAATCTTACACTAGCAGAATGTAAAAATAAACTTATTTTAAAAGGTTTAATTAAAACACCTTTTTCGGAGGCTCTATCTGGGTCAGAGGTCTCACCCCCTCCAAAGACCAAAAAAGGAAAAATGGAATCACTCTGTTCCTACATCTCCGCCAGTTACGGAACAGAGTTGGCTCCGTGCTTCTCCGGTGTCCTCGGCACAGACCTCTTCGACACCAGGCTCTGCATCTTCTCCCTCAGTGCTGTCTGATATTCACCCCTATTTTGGTTCCAACCTCAGCACCACTGACTTTGGTGCTGTCCTTGGATCTGACATTGGCTCCTATGACTGTACCTGCTTCGGCACCATCCCCGGCCACTGTGCCGATTAGTTTCTTCGGCTCCTAAAGTCGAATATCTGCCAAGAACCAGATATCTCCAACTTGCGACCTTTTTTTGGGGCAGAGGTTTAACCCCTTTCTTGAAAGACCTGATTCTCCTTCAGCAGCCTCCTTTAGATCACAAGGTGTTTCTCTGAATTAGACCTAGTGTGGGTTGTGGACCAGCTTCTGGCAGCTAGGGGATTGCCCACTCCAGCTAGACCTTCCGTCCCTCTTGGCTCGGAATCCTTTACTGCATATTCCCCTGTTTATCCTCCACTGGCCTCTACCCAGGTCCCAGAGATTTCGGTACCGATATCCACCCCGGTGCATACTGTCTCTGCTCCAACAGCAGTTTTTCCCCTGTCGGCACCGAACACCCTTGCTCCATCTGATGCTCTCTCAGAGCAGTGCTTGGACCCGTCCATAACTTGGTACCTAGCCTGGTGCCTATTTTCTCGCTGGTGCAGTCTGTCCACGGCTCCGGCTTCCAGTCCTCTCAGAGCTCCTCAGGGCGGGGTGTGACCCCAGTTCCGAGGTTGTCCTTCTTGGTTCCGGGCTCCCATTCCTCCACGGGTGGGCCTGCTTTCCAGGTGATGGAGAGGGTCCTTGCTTCCGCAGGCTTGCAGTCAGCACCAGTGACAGCATCAGAACCCCCCCCCCCCCCCCAGCATGCAGCTGTCCCAACACCCTACTTTGAGCTCCTGGGCATGGGAGCTGCAAGTCCCCCCCCCCCCTTTGAATGGAACTCCTTCTCCGGAGTCATCTTCAGAAGATCCCACTGGGGAGCCACCTCAGAAGAAACAGTGCAAGAGGAAGCACCTTGATTCCCCGGAGGAATCTATCACCGAGGACACCGATTGTGGTGAGGGGGAAGGGTTCCCACGGTCTCCCCCAGACATCTCATTCGGAGACATTCTTGAAATTCACAAGCAGCAGGGAGACTGGAAGTCATCTAACCCTTCTTCTGAGGAATCTGTGTTCTTGCAGGCCTTCCGTGCCCAACCATCTACTTTCTGGTTGACCCCACCTGCAGATGACCTTGTTAAACTCATTGTACAGTGTGCGTGGAAGGCCCCGGACAATGTAGAACCTGTTCCCCGGAGGCCAGACAAAATTTTATCTACACCTTGAAGACCAGCGCCACTGGTCCAAGCCGTTGATTCCGTGGCGGCGGCCACGAAGAGGAACTTGCAGAAGATAGTTCATAGGTTCATACTAGGCTATCTGCCCTAGGGCATTTATAAGCCTAGCCAGAATGTATTTGGCTTTCGCCACCCATTTTAAATTTATTTTGCTATGCCCTTTTTCGAGGTTAGTATACTGTGCCTCTGTCTAACAGTGACACAGAAGTGATACCCGGGGTAAACCTACGATCTCCCATCCACTCATCTTGGAGGGACTCTGCCTAACCTGGACTGGGATTTTATTCCAGAGTGAAGGGAGCCTCTGGGTTATGAATCTGTCCCTCCAGCATGTCCTATTTATTTCAGTGCTGAGGTTCAAGTCTCTCAAGCGCGTAGCTCGATGGGATTTGGATTTTCTGAGGTGCAGCATATCCATTAATTCCGGGTTGAACATGGCTTTATACGTCAGGCACAGATTGCCTCTGAACAGGCGGTATGCCACTGAGTAGAGCTGGAGTTTCTTTAACCGGGCAGCATATGGCATCTGTTAGAGCCCTTTGATCCTCTTGGTGAGGTACTTTTGGGGTCTTTCCAGTTGCTGCAGGTGTCTGGTAAGGTACATCCCAAAAGGGGCATTGTACTCAATTATGGGCCTGATGAGGGATGAATAAAGAGGCACGATGACGTCCCCTGATCTAGATGTGAATCCCTTCATGATTAGGTGGGCTATATAAAATGTTTTTCTAACCACTTTGGCCACGTGGTTGTCAAATGAGAGATTGCTATCAACTTGGGTCCCCAGGTCCCTAATTACTTCTTCTGTACTTAATGGATTACCACCTATGTGGTAATTTGTGGGCACTTTGTTTTTGCCAAAGGGGATGACTATACACTTTTTGGCGGGGATGACTATACACTTTTTGGCATTTAGCTTGAGGCCATGGCTCTGGCACCAGTTGTCTGTTTCTATGAGGCCCTTTTGGAGGATGCTTGTGTCGACTGGAGAGTCGATTATGGTGCCCAGTTTGCAGTAATCTGCGAACTTGGTCAGCCACAGTCCTTCCGTGTTGGCCTGTACCTCTGAGAAATATATACCGAACAAGAGAGGTCCCAGGACTGAGCCTTGTGGGACACCACTTGTAACTGGTTTGGAGTCTGACATGGCTCCAGCTATTCTAACCATGTGGGTTCTGTCTTTGAGCCAGTTTGCAATCCATCTAGTGACATAGGGGTTTATATTTAAGCTGGTGAGCTTATCTATAATGCCCGAGTGGGGTATTGTATCGAAGGCTTTTGCGAGGTCCAGGTAGGCTGTGTGGACCACCTTCCCTCGTCAATGGCCTTGGTGACTGTTTCAAAGAAATCAACCAGGTTTAAGAGGCAGGATCTGCCCTTAACAAAGCCGAACTGTGTAGGATCCAGTGTTTGTAGGTCCCCAATATCTTTATTTATGAGGTCCATGATGATCCTTTCCATAGCTTTGCAGACCAAGCTAGTCAGGTTTATGGGGCGATAGTTTCCAGGATCCATTGAGGCACCACCTTTATGGAGAGGGACCACTGTTGCTGTACGCCACTCTTTGGGCACATATCCTGTAGTAAGGCTGAGATTGAACAGTAGTTTTATGTTTGGGTTTAGCTCTTCTTGAAGTTCATGTAGGACGCAGCCAGGACACCATCTGGTCCCATTGATGCTGCGTTTTTTGCTTTGGAGAGGGCGGCTCTTACCTGAGCATCTGAGATGTCAGGGGGGCAGCACTCTGCTGGGATAGATATTTGCCCTTTTGGTGGGGAAGTTTGCTGAACCTGTCAGCTAGGATGTTGGCAATGTCTGTGGGTTCGGTGTATTTTTTGTCATTTTGGACTAATTCTGAGCATATCTGGGAATTACCACCCAGGTTCCTAACATAACTAAAGAAAGCCTTGTGATTATCCTTAGTGTCCTGTGCAATTTTTCTCTCTAAGCTGGCCTTGGACAATTTTATGTGTGCCCGTCCGTAGTTTTTTGCTAATACTGATCAGTGATGCCTTCCCTTTTTGGGATTTTGCTTTATCATTTAGTAGCTTCCTCCTTCTATTGTATAGTTTGTTTATGGCTGGGGTCCACCAGACAGGACGTCTGCCTTTGGAGGATTGGGTCTTGGTTTTATTTGGGATTGCATGATCCATGCATTCCTGAAGGTGTTCATAGAATGCGTTTATAAAGGATTATGCGGTCTGGGCCATATTTTCCACAGGCCCGGGGGCTTTGAAGGATTCCACCTCAGTTTTGAGGAGTGTGAAATTTGCTTTAGAGAAGTTTTTCACTGTGGTTTTTTGGGCAGGGGTGGGGTCGGGATGTGAATATCCAGTGAGATTAGTTTATGGTCTGATCTTACCAGTGAGGGATACACTTCTGGTCTGGAGCACAGAGTCCCCATGTTGGTGATGATCAGGTCCAGTATATTTTCCCCTCTTGTGGGAGTGGTAACAAGTTGTTCCATAGCATTTGAGTTTATAAATTCTAGGAACCTTTGGGCTAGGGTGTTGGAGCTAGAGTAATGCTCCCAGTCTATGTTTGGGTAGTTGAAGTCGCCCAATATAATGGTGTTTGGAGAGACCTTCATATTTTCCAGTGTTCTCAGGAAGGCTGAGTGGGGTTCCTGGGTTTGGGAGGGTGGTCTGTAGCAGGCTATAAACTGGAAGGCAGTTTTACCCACTGTTAGTTGCACATGGATAGTCTCTGATGCTTCGTGCTTTGCCACCAACCTGGAGGTGTGGGTATCTTTGAATATCGATACTCCCCCTCCTTTTGTGGTTCGGTCCAAGTTTTGGTGCCGAAAAGCATGGTATGAGGTATAACCTGGTAGTGCTGGGGTGCTCTCGGGAGCCCTGAACCAGGTTTCTGTTACTGCACAGATATCGATGTTCTCCATGCTAAGGAGAGTTTCGAGTGCATGCATCTTGAGGTTTAGACTTCTGGCGTTGAGTAGCATTACTCCTAGTTTCTTATCCCTTGTTATACCTATGGAGGTGGGTTTGTCTTTTGAGCCTTGCCTAAAAAAGGCACTATGGGGGTAGCAAGAGCCTTTGCCCATTGTCTATCCTCCAAACAGAGAGTCTTGGACCATGGACAGACTAGGGAAGCGGACCTGTGCTTCAGCGACCTTCGCCATTCTATCGCTGAACTATCTGGCACACTTCACTCGCCTCCAAAGAGACCTAATTTCTGAAATATCTTTCTTTTTGGCGGGGGTACTGCCTGATGAGGTGTGTGCCACTGTCGCCTCGCAGCTAACTATTCTTGAATCCATCTCAAACTTCTTGATGCATTTGATATCTCACACCACCGAGGGGGCAACTCGAGCTGCCGCATCAGCCATTGTCATGAGATGTAATGCTTGGATGGGGTTGTGTGACTTCGCAGACCCCTTTAAGTCTTCCTTCGTCAATGCAGCTGTTGACAATTCTGCACTTTTTGGACCCAAAGTACGAGACACACTTGCACGAAGTGAGAGACTGAAAGACCTTGTCTGCTCCTACTCCAGGAACCAGAAGGGAGGAAAAATGTGGTTCAAGGAATCCAAGGATCTTTTCGTGACACTCGTGGTGAACAATTCCCCCCTCCCCCCCAGGGCAGAGGGGGCAACTCATCTGGAAGCCACCCCTTTTGGGGTAGAGGGGGTCCACGTAATCAGGGCGCTAGAGATTCCTTCTCCGGCAGACCCTACCAGTGCTCCTAAGCAGCAGCCCGACTGCTTTCCTCTGGAAGCAGTCGGGGGGTTGTTTTTCTCTGCACCTGGCAACTTATTACTACTGATGTTTGGGTGCAGAGAGTAATATCCAGATGCTATCAAATATCATTTGATTTAACTCCCAGACCCGTCAAACAAATCCCTGATGTGATACCCAATCAGAGAGAATTAGCAGCCTTAGAAATAGAAAAGCTGCTAAGAGTCATCCAGCCAGTCCCACCAGACCAGACAGGATCCGGATTTTACTCTAGGTTCTTTTTAATGCAAAAAAAGACAAGAGGACTGGAGACCAATCCTGGATCTCAACCTGTTGAACAAATTCATCAAACCTCAGAAATTCTGGATGGTCATGGTGCAGTCCATTCTCCCCTTCCTAGGGAGGGACAACTGGATGTTCTCTGTAGACCTCCATGACGTGTACTACCACTTGGAGATGGATCACCGCTCCCGGAGGTTTCTCCAGATCACTATCAGTTCAGGGCACTGCCATTCGCTCTCTCAAAAGCCCCCTGAGTGTTGACCAAATGTATGACAGTTGTGGTAGCTCATCTTTGACTACAAGGATTCCAGGCGTTTCCGTATCTAGACGATTGGCTCCTTACCGCTCCGATCAGGAATCTCCTAGTCCGCAGCCTCTCTTACACTCAAGGTCTCGCTGTCTGATTGGGAATTACAATCAACAAGGACAAATCTCAAATGTCCCCAACAAAGACTCTGGAGTTTATTGGAGCAGTCTTCGACACAACATCCTGTCAAGCTTCTCTCCCTCCTTGCAGGCTTTCGAAAATAAGACACCAAATCCAAGACCTTCTTCCTCAGACCTATGTACCAGCGTGTCTTGTACTGCAACTCTTAGGCTCCATGGTGGCTGCCATTAAGTTAGTAGCACTGCCAAGGCTGCACATGAGAATCTTGCAGTGGCTCCTTTCCGCACAGTGGTCGTTTTTAACTCTCCCCACTCAACCACATGATATGTCTTACAAACAGTTGCAAGGAAGAAATGCTATGGTGGATGACGTCACAAACTAATCTTTGTCGACCGTTCTGTCTTCCCCAGCCCACGGGCACTGTGACCACGGACACTTCCCTGTTAGGGTGGGGGGGGGGGCATTTCTAGGGAAAGACAGTCCAAGGCACCTGGTCCTCCTTGGAGGCTAATATGCACATAAATTGTCCTGGAACTGAGGGCAGTTCTCTTAGCATTGCAAGCGTTCCATACATCCCTACTGTCTGGGACCATTGCAATTCAGTCAGACAACATGTCAGTCATCTGGTATATCAACAAGCAAGGCAGAACCAGGTCTTACCCCCTGTGTCGGGAAGCCATGAGGATCTGGCACTGGGCGAAAGCTTCCAACCGCTTTCTTATAGCAACGCACATTCCCGGGAGTTCCATCCTTATTGCGGATAATCTGAGCAGGGACATCCTGATGCCTCACGAGTGGTCCCTCAATCCTCTAACAGCGTATCGGATCTTCCGATGCTGGGGCAAGCTTTGCTGCGATCGGTTTGCCCCCCCCCCCCCCAAACGCAGAAACTACTTTGCCCTGATCCCCAATCAGGGGGCACCCCCGAGGGACACTCTAAAGCATGATTGCCCCCCCCCCCGGTCTACTGTATGCCTTTCCCCCATTTCCTATCATTCCAAAATTTCTCCAGAAAGCTCAAAGGTTGAGAAGCAAAGTGATCCTCATTGCCCCCTATTGGCCCCGTCGAGTCTGGTTCTCATTTCTGTGGCCTCATCTGATTCACAGTCCGTGGATCCTGGATCACTCCCAAGGCTTATCTCATCCTCTAGGGATTGATTTATCCCAATCTCCACAGTCTCGAGCTCACAGCTTGGTTCTTCCACTTCAATGATTGCCAGGCTGCCTGACATCCCATCTCCTGTTCGTGAAATTCTTCTGGCTTCTCACACACCTTCCACCAGGAAAATTTATTCTAGTAAATGGACTAGGTGCTCTATTTGGGCCAAAGATCAGAACATAGTTCCCTTCTCTGTCTATTCAAAAGATCCTTCAATACCTGAAGACTCTCTTACATGCAGGAGCCTCAGCATTGACTGTGCATCTAGCAGCTATTGACAACTTTCATAATGTATTTGATAATTCTTCGATTGTCACACCGCCTATGCAAGACATTTTTGAAAGGATTATTACATGTTAAACGTCTGGTCAAGCCTCCCTTAGAACCCTGGGACTGGACTTTGGTGCGTCACTCTCTCACAGGTCTGCCTTTCGAGCCTTTTGAACAATTGGCTAAGCTTCTGGTGTCATTCTAAGGGGATCCAGTATTTATCTGCCTGGGACAACATGATCGACAGTCCACGATGCTTTGCCAGAGATGGCCTGCACCTGTCGCCCTTAAGATTCCGGATACTGGCTAAGACTCTTGCCACCCCTATAGTGCCTTTTTTAGGCAAGGTTCAAATGACAAATTCACCACCGTAACCGGTACAAGCAAGCAAAATCTGAGGGTAATGCTACTCGATGCTAGAAGTCTAAACCTCAAAATGCACTCACTCGAGGCACTCGAGAACATTGACATCTGTGCAGTGACAGAGACCTGGTTCAAAGCTCCAGAGAGCACCCCTGCATTACCAGGCTTCAATTCATACCACACCTTTCGGCCACCTAACCCAGAAAGAAGCACTAAAGGCAGAGGCGTGTCCATATTCATTAAGAATATCCACACCTCCAGGCTAGTTGCACAGCATAATGCGTCCGAGATTATCCAAGTGCAACTAACTCTGGGCAAGACTGCAATCCAAATTGTAGCTTGCTACAGACCCCCCACCATGTCCCAGGATTCACACTCCTCATTTCTTGATACACTGGATAGTATTAGGGTACAACCCAACACCCTAATAATGGGCGATTTCAACTACCCCACCATTAACTGGGAAAACTACTCATGTACCAACTCTTTTGCTCAACGTTTTCTAGAATTCATAAATTCCAACGCCTTGGATCAACTTATTCACACCCCCACCAGGGGCAGCAATATCCTAGACCTGGTCATCACCAACATGGGAAACCGATGTTCCACACAAGAGGTCAATTCCTCGTTGGTCAGATCCGATCACAAGCTAATCAGCCTAGATATCCACATCCCAGCCCCAATTGGGGAAACCATCGTAAAAAACTTCTCAAAAGCCAACTTCACACTTCTTAAGACAGAAGTGGCAAACTTCATGACACCCATGCAGACGGACAATAGAGGTATGACTGCAGAATCCTACACAAATGCACTTTATAAGCACTTACACAAGTGCATGGATCATGCTATCCCTAATAGAACCAAGATGTTATCCTCCAAAAAAGGGAAGACAATCTGGTGGTCCTCTGCCATAAACAAACTCTACAACAGAAAAGAAACTGTTGCAAAAAAGAGTAAAATCCCATGACTGGAGGAACTGCCTGGTCAACCTCAGTAAGAAGTTGAGATCCCTCATAAAATCCTACAAAGCTAGTTACGAAAACAAAATTGCCACTGACTCTAAAGACAACCACAAAGCATTCTATAGCTATGTCAAGAATCTAAATGGGAACACTCAGATCTGCCCTGAGTTACAGCATAATGGCACTATAAATATACAGAACCAACTGATATTGCCAACATCCTAGCAGATGGGTTCAGTGCTAACTTTACCCCCCTCTCACCCCCTAGAGGGCCCATCTCTATACCGGAAGAATGCAAAGTTCTTATAATCACAGCTGCATAGGTAAAAAACACTCTCCAAAGCCAAGAACACAGCATCCATGGGACCTGACAATATCCCAGGCTGCGTTCTACACGAACTACAGAATGAACTGGCACCCTACCTAAGTACCATGTTCAATCATAGCCTCACCTCAGGCTTTGTACCCACTGAATGGCGCACCGCGACAGTTATCCCACTCCACAAAGGTGGAGCCACGACGGACCCCAGGAACTACCGCCCCATTAGCCTGACGAGCCTGGTCTGCAAGGCCATGGAACATATCATCATGGAACTCCTAAACAAAGACATTGGTATTCTCCAAACTCTGGACCCTACTCAGTTTGGATTTGTAAAAGGCAGGTCATGTCTCCTAAACCTGATTGACTTCTTTGAAGCAGTCACCAAAGCCATAGATGATGGTAAAATGGTTCACACAGCTTATCTAGATCTCGCCAAGGCTTTCGACACCATCCCCCACTCTGGAATTATAGATAAGCTCACTAAACTAGGTATAAATCCCTATGTCATAAGATGGGTTGCCAACTGGCTCACGGACAGAACCCACACTGTGAAAGTAGCAGATTCCAAATCCGACATCAGACCAGTGACAAGTGGAGTACCACAGGGTTCAGTCCTGGGTCCTCTCCTGTTTGGTATCTACTTCTCTGAAGTGCAGGTCAACACAGAAGGTCTTTGGCTAACAAAGTTTGCAGATGACTGCAAACTAGGAGCCATAATCAAAACTCCTAACGATGTGGACAAACTACAAAAGGGCCTCACTGAGACGGATTCCTGGTGTCAAAGCCATGGCCTGAAGCTCAATGCCAAAAAGTGTATTGTCATCCCCTTTGGTAAAAACTCTTTACCCATGAACTACCACATAGCTGGTAGTCTACTTAATGCTGAAAATGTGATGAGACCTTGGGACACAGGTGGACAGTAGTCTCTCCCTTGATGATCACATCGCCACAGTGGTCAGGAAATCTTTCTACGTGGCTCATCTCATCACAAAAGGATTCTCATCCAGAAAAAAAGAGGTCATTGTTCCCCTCTACTCATCACTCATTAGACCCATTATAGAGTACAACGCCCCTTTTGGTATGTACCTCACAAGACATCTACAACAACTGGAAAGACCACAGAAATACCTCACAAAGAGGATTACTGGCCTCAAACAGATGTCCTATGCAGACAGTCTCAAAAAACTACAGCTTTACTCCATCGCATATCGCCTACTCAGGGACGATCTCTGCCTAACATACAAAGCTATGTCAAATCCAGAGCTACTGGACATGCTCCTTAAAGAAATCCCAATCCCTCAGAGCTACATGCTCTAGGGACCTTAACCTTGTCACCACAATAAACAGAACATGCTGGGGGATAGATTCCTGTCCCAGAGACTTCCCATACTCTGGAACAGACTACCCATCTATGTCAAACAGAGCTCCTCATTAGCACTCTTCAAGAAAAATCTTGATGATTGGATGGGAAATGGGAAATTCACCCCGGGGATCACTCGACAGGGGCATAGGAAAATAATTTTCTTGGGTGGCGAAAGCCAGGGTACATTTTTTGGCTAGGCTTGTATGGGCCCTAGGGCCGATAGCCTAGTACCTACCTATGAACCTATGTGATTTAAAGTTTTTGTCATGGAAAACCTTACTTCTAGTAGCACTTAACTTGGCGAGAACAGTATCTGAGCTGCAGGCCTTGAGTGTCAAGAGACCTTACTTGAGCTTCCACACAGATAGGGTGTCCCTTTGTATTGACCCATCTTTCTTGCCCAAGGTCATTTCTGGATTTTCCATTAACCAATCTATTGACCTGCCGGCTTTTTTCCCTCAGCATTCTAATAGAGAGGAGTGTCTTTTGCACATCCTTGGTGTGCATCGGCAGCTTCGTTGTTGTTTGGAGAGGACTAAATCTTTCAGGAAGACAGATTAATTGTTTGTGGCCTTTGCAGGACCCAAATTGGGTAAACCTGTTTCCAAAGTGACTTTATCCTCCTGGCTTAGAAACGTCATTACCTTTATCTACTAACAGAATAAGCTACCCATACCTTCCAGAATAAAGGCTCATTCTACTAGATCTATGGCTACTTCTGTAGCATTCCATTCCAGAGCCCCTATGGATGATATCTGCGCAGCAGCCACTTGGGCAAGACCTCTTACCTTTTCTCTCTCTCATTACAAGTTGGATTTGGCCTCCAGGGTATGAGTATCTTTTGGTTCTATGGTGCTCAGGAATATCCTTCCTTAGGGCCACCCAGGGCTGTAGTAGCTGGGGACTCTGTGCTAATAGTAAGGACTGAACAAAGATTTACAACATCAGACAAAGAAGTTACGTCTTACCATAACGTTCCGTCTGTGTTGTAGATCTTTGTTCATTCATTACTTCCCGTCCTCCTTCCCCCTGCCTGGACTCCTGGTGGATTTTAGGAACTCCTGGTTAGGGTATTTGCTCAGACAGAGCCTTGTACTGTTTTCTATTACTACCTCTATTATATAGGGGTGGGCAAACTCGATCTGGAGTAACTAGTAGAGGGGCATTATGGGTAGGTCTTAGCTGAGAGTTTTTGGCTGGCGCGAGCTTGGAAATGGACATATCGGCTCAGAGGATGGAACCGAAGTCCTAATAGTAATGAATGAACAAAGATCTACAACACAGATGGAATGTTATGGTAAGACCATAACTTTTTTTCATCTAATTTTTTTAGTCATCTTTCTTTCATTTGGAGAAGTACACACAAAGCACATCATGTTGGGGTGTGTGTGTGTATACGTGTGTGTGTGTGTATACGTGTGTGTGTGTGTATACGTGTGTGTGTGTGTATACGTGTGTGTGTGTGTATACGTGTGTGTGTGTGTATACGTGTGTGTGTGTGTATACGTGTGTGT